>NW_027515805.1:22412-71098 GCF_048772815.1 Callospermophilus lateralis
CTAGCACAAACTGTGTTTGATTTAGAGTTCGAACTGCATCTGTCAATATAGGAGAAAACAGAGTGAAACCTAAAAATTTAAACTGTTACTGCAAATGAATGCTTCAACCTAGGAGAACGAAACTTGGGCATCCAAGTTTGATTGGTGTACTGCTCATTACTTGAAAGTATCATGAAGGTCGGAAGAAAAAAGATATGTTGAGATTACAGGAGACTGTAGTTTTTTGCCAACCTAACAACGCCTTTCATTAAATGAGTTATTCACCAGTCTTTGCTTAAGACTACATCAAGAGGAAACAAACCTTAGAGATAGAACGTAGAACTACTGTATTGTGTCAAGTTTCAAGAAGCTAGCACAAACCGTGTTGATTTAGAGTTCGAACTGCATCTGTAAATATAGGAGAAAACAGAGTGAAACCTAAAAATTCAAACTGTTACTGTAAACGAATGCTTCAACCTAGGAGAACAAAACTTGGGCATCCAAGTTTGATTGGTGTACTGCTCATTACTTGAAAGTATCATGAAGGTCGGAAGAAAAAATATATGTTGAGATTACCGGAGACTGTAGTTTTTTTCCAACCTAACAACGCCTTTCATTGAATGAGTTATTCACCAGTCTTTGCTTAAGACTACATCAAGGGGAAACAAACCTTAGAGATAGAACGTAGAACTACTGTATTGTGTCAAGTTTCAAGAAGCTAGCACAAACCGTGTTGATTAAGAGTTCGAACTGCATCTGTCAATATAGGAGAAAACAGAGTGAAACCTAAAAATTCAAACTGTGACTGCAAACGAATGCTTCAACCTAGAAGAACGAAACTAGGGCATCCAAGTTTGATTGGTGTACTGCTCATTACTTGAAAGTATCATGAAGGTTGGAAGAAAAAATATATGTTGAGATTACAGGAGACTGTAGTTTTTTGGCAACCTAACAACGCATTTCATTGAATGAGTTATTCGCCAGTCTTTGCTTAAGGCTACATCAAGAGGAAACAAACCTTAGAGATAGAACTTAAAACTACTCTATTGTGTCAAGTTTCAAGAAGCTAGCAAAAACCGTGTTGATTTAGAGTTCGAACTGCTTCTGTCAATATAGGAGAAAACAGAGTGAAACCTAAAAATTCAAACTGTTCCTGGAAACGAATGCTTCAATCTAGGAGAACTAAACTTGGGCATCCAAGTGGGATTGGTGTACTGATCATTACGTGAATGTATCATGAAGATTGGAATAAAAAATATATGTTGAGATTTCAGGAGACTCTATTGTTTGGAAGTTTGGCAACCCCTTTCCATATAAGTGTTATTCGCAGTCCCTGCATTAGGCTACATCATGAGGAAACAAAACTTAGAGATAGAACGTAGAACTACTGTATTGTGTCAAGTTTCAAGAAGCTAGAACAAACTGTGTTTGATTTAGAGATCGAACTGCATCTGTCAATATAGGAGAAAACAGAGTGAAACCTAAAAATTCAAACTGTTCCGGGAAACGAATGCTTCAATGTAGGAGAACTAAACTTGGGCATCCAAGTGGGATTGGTGTACTGATCATTACGTGAATGTATCATGAAGATTGGATGAAAAAAAAATGTTGAGATTTCAGGAGACTCTAGTGTTTGGAAGTTTGCCAACCCCTTTCCATATAAGTGTTATTCGCAGTCCCTGCATTAGGATACATCAAGAGGAAACAAAACTTAGAGATAGAACGTAGAACTACTGTATTGTGTCAAGTTTCAAGAAGCTAGCACAAACCGTGTTGATTTAGAGTTCGAACTGCATCTGTCAATATAGGAGAAAACAGAGTGAAACCTAAAAATTCAAACTGTTACTGCAAACGAAATGCTTCAACCTAGAAGAACGAAACTAGGGCATCCAAGTTTGATTGGTGTACTGCTCATTACTTGAAAGTATCATGAAGGTCGGAAGAAAAAATATATTTTGAGATTACAGGAGACTGTAGTTTTTTGGCAACCTAACAACGCCTTTCATTGAATGAGTTATTCACCAGTCTTTGCTTAAGACTACATCAAGAGGAAACAAACCTTAGAGATAGAACGTAGAACTTCTGTATTGTGTCAAGTTTCAAGAAGCTAGCACAAACTGTGTTTGATTTAGAGTTCGAACTGCATCTGTCAACTTAGGAGAAAACAGAGTGAAAAATAAAAATTCAAACTGTTACTGCAAACGAATGCTTCAACCTAGGAGAACGAAACTTGGGCATCCAAGTTTGATTGGTGTAGTGCTCATTACTTGAAAGTATCATGAAGCTCGGAAGAAAAAATATATGTTGTGATTTCAGGAGACTGTAGTTTTTTGGCAGCCTAACAACGCCTTTCATTGAATGAGTTATTCTCCAGACTCTGCTTAAGGCTACATCAAGAGGAAACAAACCTTAGAGATAGAACGTAGAACTACTGTATTGTGTCAAGTTTCAAGAAGCTAGCACAAACCGTGTTGATTTAGAGTTCGAACTGCATCTGTCAATATAGGAGAAAACAGAGTGAAACCTAAAAATTCAAACTGTTCCTGGAAACGAATGCTTCAATCTAGGACAACTAAACTTGGGCATCCAAGTGGGATTGGTGTACTGATCATTACGTGAATGTATCATGAAGATTGGATGAAAAAATATATGTTGATATTTCAGGAGACTCTAGTGTTTTAGAAGTTTGGCAACCCCTTTCCATATAAGTGTTATTCGCAGTCCCTGCATTAGGCTACATCAAGAGGAAACAAAACATAGAGATAGAACGTAGAACTACTGTATTGTGTCAAGTTTCAAGAAGCTAGCACAAACCGTGTTGATTTAGAGTTCGAACTGCATCTGTCAATATAGGAGAAAACAGAGTGAAACCTAAAAATTCAAACTGTTCCTGGAAACCAATGCTTCAATCTAGGACAACTAAACTTGGGCATCCAAGTGGGATTGGTGTACTGATCATTACGTGAATGTATCATGAAGATTGGATGAAAAAAAATGTTGAGATTTCAGGAGACTCTAGTGTTTAGAAGTTTGCCAACCCCTTTCCATATAAGTGTTATTCGCAGTCCCTGCATTAGGATACATCAAGAGGAAACAAAACTTAGAGATAGAACGTAGAACTACTGTATTGTGTCAAGTTTCAAGAAGCTAGCACAAACCGTGTTGATTTAGAGTTCGAACTGCATCTGTCAATATAGGAGAAAACAGAGTGAAACCTAAAAATTCAAACTTTTCCTGGAATCGAATGCTTCAATCTAGGAGAACTAAACTTGGGCATCCAAGAGGGATTGGTGTACTGATCATTACGTGAATGTATCATGAAGATTGGATGAAAAAATATATGTTGAGATTTCAGGAGACTGTAGTTTTTTGGCAGCCTAACAACGCCTTTCATTGAATGAGTTATTCTCCAGTCTCTGCTTAAGCCTACATCAAGAGGAAACAAACCTTAGAGATAGAACGTAGAACTACTGTATTGTGTCAAGTTTCAAGAAGCTAGCACAAACCGTGTTTGATTTAGAGTTCGAACTGCATCTGTCAATATAGGAGAAAACAGAGTGAAACCTAAAAATTCAAACTGTTACTGCAAACGAATGATTCAACCTAGAAGAACGAAACTAGGGCATCCAAGTTTGATTGGTGTACTGCTCATTACTTGAAAGTATCATGAAGGTCGGAAGAAAAAATATATGTTGAGATTACAGGAGACTGTAGTTTTTTGGCAACCTAACACGCATTTCATTGAATGAGTTATTCGCCAGTCTTTGCTTAAGGCTACATCAAGAGGAAACAAACATTAGAGATAGAACGTAGAACTACTCTATTGTGTCAAGTTTCAAGAAGCTAGCAAAAACCGTGTTGATTTAGAGTTCGAACTGCATCTGTCAATATAGGAGAAAACAGAGTGAAACCTAAAATTCAAACTGTTCCTGGAAACGAATGCTTCAATCTAGGAGAACTAAACTTGGGCATCCAAGTGCGATTGGTGTACTGATCATTACGTGAATGTATCATGAAGATTGGAATAAAAAATATATGTTGAGATTTCAGGAGAATCTATTGTTTGGAAGTTTGTCAACCCCTTTCCATATAAGTGTTATTCGCAGTCCCTGCATTAGGCTACATCATGAGGAAACAAAACTTAGAGATAGAACGTAGAACTACTGTATTGTGTCAAGTTTCAAGAAGCTAGAACAAACTGTGTTTGATTTAGAGATCGAACTGCATCTGTGAATATAGGAGAAAACAGAGTGAAACCTAAAATTTCAAACTGTTCCGGGAAACGAATGCTTCAATGTAGGAGAACTAAACTTGGGTATCCAAGTGGGATTGGTGTACTGATCATTACGTGAATGTATCATGATATTGGATGAAAAAAATATGTTGAGATTTCAGGAGACTCTAGTGTTTGGAAGTTTGGCAACCCCTTTCAATATAAGTGTTATTCGCAGTCCCTGCATTAGGATACATCAAGAGGAAACAAAACTTAGAGATAGAACGTAGAACTACTGTATTGTTTCAAGTTTCAAGAAGCTAGCACAAACTGTGTTTGATTTAGAGTTCGAACTGCATCTGTCAATATAGGAGAAAACAGAGTGAAACCTAAAAATTTAAACTGTTACTGCAAACGAATGCTTCAACCTAGGAGAACGAAACTTGGTCATCCAAGTTTGATTGGTGTACTGCTCATTACTTGAAAGTATCATGAAGGTCGGAAGAAAAAATATATGTTGAGATTACAGGAGACTGTAGTTTTTTGCCAACCTAACAATGCCTTTCATTGAATGAGTTATTCACCAGTCTTTGCTTAAGACTACATCAAGAGGAAACAAACCTTAGAGATAGAACGTAGAACTACTGTATTGTGTCAAGTTTCAAGAAGCTAGCACAAACCGTGTTGATTTAGAGTTCGTACTGCATTTGTCAATATAGGAGAAAACAAAGTGAAACATAAAAAATTCAAACTGTTCCTGGAAACGAATGCTTCAATCTAGGAAAACTAAACTTGAGCATCCAAGTAAGATTGGTGTACTGATCATTACGTGAATGTATCATGAAGATTGAATGAAAAAATATATGTTGAGATTTCAGGAGACTCTATTGTTTGGAAGTTTGGGCAACCCCTTTCCATATAAGTGTTATTCGCAGTCCCTGCATTAGGCTACATCAAGAGGAAACAAAACTTAGAGATAGAACGTAGAACTACTGTATTGTGTCAAGTTTCAAGAAGCTAGCACAAACTGTGTTTGATTTAGAGATCGAACTGCATCTGTCAATATAGGAGAAAAGAGAGTGAAACCTAAAAATTCAAACTGTTACTGCAAACGAATGCTTCAACCTAGGAGAACGAAACTTGGGCATCCAAGTTTGATTGGTGTACTGCTCATTACTTGAAAGTATCATGAAGGTCGTAAGAAAAAATATATGTTGTGATTTCAGAAGACTGTAGTTTTTTGGCAGCCTAACAACGCCTTTCATTGAATGAGTTATTCTCCAGTCTCTGCTTAAGGCTACATCAAGAGGAAACAAACCTTAGAGATAGAACGTAGAACTACTGTATTTTTGTCAAGTTTCAAGAAGCTAGCACAAACTGTGTTTGATTTAGAGTTCGAACTGCATCTGTCAATATGGAGAAAACAGAGTGAAACCTAAAAATTTAAACTGTTACTGCAAACGAATGCGTCAACCTAGGAAAACGAAACTTGGGCATCCAAGTTTGATTGGTGTACTGCTCATTACTTGAAAGTATCATGAAGGTCGGAAGAAAAAATATATGTTGAGATTACAGGAGACTGTAGTTCTTTGCCAACCTAACAACGCATTTCATTGAATGAGTTATTCGCCAGTCTTTGCTTAAGGCTACATCAAGACGAAACAAACCTTAGAGAAAGAACGTAGAACTACTGATATTGTGTCAAGTTTCAAGAAGCTAGCACAAACCGTGTTGATATAGAGTTCGAACTGCATCTGTCAATATAGGAGAAAACAGAGTGAAACCTAAAAATTCAAACTGTTCCTGGAAACGAATGCTTCAATCTAGGAGAACTAAACTTGGGCATCCAAGTGGGATTGGTGTACTGATCATTACGTGAATGTATCATGAAGATTGGATGAAAAAATATATGTTGAGATTTCAGGAGACTCTAGTGTTTGGAAGTTTGGCAACCCCTTTCCATATAAGTGTTATTCGCAGTCCCTGCATTAGGCTACATCAAGAGGAAACAAAACTTAGAACGTAAACTACTGTATTGTGTCAAGTTTCAAGAAGCTAGCACAAACTGTGTTTGATTTAGAGTTCGAACTGCATCTGTCAATATAGGAGAAAACAGAGTGAAACCTAATAATTCAAACTGTTAAAGCAAACGAATGCTTCAATCTAGGAGAACGAAACTTGGGCATCCAAGTTTGATTGGTGTACTGCTCATTACTTGAAAGTATCATGAAGGTCGGAAGATAAAATATAAGTTGTGATTTCAGGAGACTGTAGTTTTTTGGCAGCCTAACAACGCCTTTCATTGAATGAGTTATTCTCCAGTCTCTGCTTAAGGCTACATCAAGAGGAAACAAACCTTAGAGATAGATGGTAGAACTACTGTATTGTGTCAAGTTTCAAGAAGCTAGCACAAAACCGTGTTGATTTAGAGTTCGAACTGCATCTGTCAATATAGAAGAAAACAGAGTGAAAACTAAAAATTCAAACTGTTACAGCAAACGAATGCTTCAACCTAGAAGAACGAAACAAGGGCATCCAAGTTTGATTGGTGTACTGCTCATTACTTGAAAGTATCATGAAGGTCGGAAGAAAAAAATATATGTTGAAATTACAGGAGACTGTAGTTTTTTGCCAACCTAACAACGCCTTTCATTGAATGAGTTATTCACCAATCTTTGCTTAAGACTACATCAAGAGGAAACAAACCTTAGAGATAGATCGTAGAACTACTGTATTGTGTCAAGTTTTCAAGAAGCTAGCACAAACCGTGTTGATTTAGAGTTCGAACTGCATCTGTCAATATAGAAGAAAACAGAGTGAAACCTAAAAATTCAAACTGTTACAGCAAACGAATGCTTCAACCTAGAAGAACGAAACAAGGGCATCCAAGTTTGATTGGTGTACTGCTCATTACTTGAAAGTATCATGAAGGTCGGAAGAAAAAACATATGTTGAAATTACAGGAGACTGTAGTTTTTTGCCAACCTAACAACGCATTTCATTGAATGAGTTATTCACCAGTCTTTGATTAAGACTACATCAAGAGGAAACAAACCTTAGAGATAGAACGTAGAACTACTGTATTGTGTCAAGTTTCAAGAAGCTAGCACAAACCGTGTTGATTTAGAGTTCGAACTGCATCTGTCAATATAGGAGAAAACAGAGTGAAACCTAAAAATTCAAACTGTTACTGCAAACGAATGCTTCAACCTAGAAGAACGAAACTAGGGCATCCAAGTTTGATTGGTGTAATGCTCATTACTTGAAAGTATCATGAAGGTCGGAAGAAAAAATATATGTTGTGATTTCAGGAGACTGTAGTTGTTTGGCAGCCTAACAAAGCCTTTCATTGAATGAGTTATTCTTCAGTCTCTGCTTACGGCTACATTAGGAAACAAACCTTAGAGATAGAACGTAGAACTACTGTATTGTGTCAAGTTTCAAGAAGCTAGCACAAACCGTGTTGATTTAGAGTTCGAACTGCATCTGTCAATATAGGAGAAAACAGAGTGAAACCTAAAAATTCAAACTGTTCCTGGAAACGAATGCTTCATTCTAGGAGAACTAAACTTGGGAATCCAAGTGGGATTGCTGTACTGATCATTACGTGAATGTATCATGAAGATTGGATGAAAAAATATATGTTGAGATTTCAGGAGACTCTAGTGTTTGGAAGTTTGGCAACCCCTTTCCATATAAGTGTTATTCGCAGTCCCTGCTTTAGGCTACATCAAGAGGAAACAAAACTTAGAGATAGAACGTAGAACTACTGTATTGTGTCAAGTTTCAAGAAGCTAGCACAAACCGTGTTTGATTTAGAGTTCGAACTGCATCTGTCAATATAGGAGAAAACAGAGTGAAACCTAAAAATTCAAACTGTTCCTGGAAACGAATGCTTCAATCTAGGAGAACTAAACTTGGGCATCCAAGTGGGATTGGTGTACTGATCATTACGTGAATGTATCATGAAGATTGAATGAAAAAATATATGTTGAGATTTCAGGAGACTCTATTGTTTGGAAGTTTGGCAACCCCTTTCCATATAAGTGTTATTCGCAGTCCCTGCATTAGGCTACATCTAGAGGAAACAAATCTTAGAGATATAACGTAGAACTACTGTATTGTGTCAAGTTTCAAGAGGCTAGCACAAACTGTGTTTGATTTAGAGATCGAACTGCATCTGTCATTATAGGAGAAAACAGAGTGAAACCTAAAAATTCAAACTGTTACTGCAAACGAATGCTTCAACCTAGGAGAAAGAAACTTGGGCATCCAAGTTTGATTGGTGTACTGCTCATTACTTGAAAGTATCATGAAGGTCGGAAGAAAAAAATATATGTTGTGATTTCAGGAGACTGTAGTTTTTTGGCAGCCTAACAATGCCTTTCATTGAATGAGTTATTCACCAGACTTTGCTTAAGACTACATCAAGACGAAACAAACCTTAGAGATAGAACGTAGAACTACTGTATTGTGTCAAGTTTCAAGAAGCAAGCACAAATCATGTTGATTTAGAGTTCGAACTGCATCTGTCAATTTAGGAGAAAACAGAGTGAAACCTAAAAATTCAAACTGTTACTGCAAACGAATGCTTCAAACTAGGAGAACGAAACTTGGGCTTCCAAGTTTGATTGGTGTACTGCTCATTACTTGAAAGTATCATGAAGGTGGAAAGAAAAAATATATGTTGTGATTTCAGGAGACTGTAGTTTTTTGGCAGCCTAACAATGCCTTTCATTGAATGAGTTATTCTCCAGTATCTGCTTGAGGCTCCATCAAGAGGAAACAAACCTTAGAGATAAAACGTAGAACTACTGTATTGTGTCAAGTTTCAAGAAGCTAGCAGAAACCGTGTTTGATTTAGAGTTCGAACTGCATCTGTCAATATAGGAGAAAACAGAGTGAAACCTAAAAATTCAAAGTGTTCCTGGAAACGATTGCTTCAATCTAGAACTAAACTTGGGCATCCAAGTGGGATTGGTGTACTGATCATTACCTGAATGTATCATGAAGATTGGACGAAAAAATATATGTTGAGATTTCAGGAGACTCTAGTGTTTGGAGTTTGGTAACCCCTATCCATATAAGTGTTATTCGCAGTCCCTGCATTAGGCTACATCAAGAGGAAACAAAACTTAGAGATAGAACGTAGAACTACAGTATTGTGTCAAGTTTCAAGAAGCTAGCACAAAATGTGTTTGATTTAGAGTTCGAACTGCATCTGTCAATGTAGGAGAATACAGAGTGAAACCTAAAAATTCAAACTGTTACTGCAAACGAATGCTTCAACCTAGGAGAACGAAACTGGGACATCCATGTTTGATTGGTGTATTGCTCATTACTTGAAAGTATCATGAAGGTCGGAAGAAAAAATATATGCTGTGATTTCAGGAGACTGTAGTTTTTTGCCAACCTAACAACGCCTTTCATTGAATGAGTTATTCACCAGTCTTTGCTTAAGACTACATCAAGAGGAAACAAACCTTAGAGATAGAACGTAGAACTACTCTATTGTGTCAAGTTTCAAGAAGCTAGCACAAACCGTGTTGATTTAGAGTTCGAACAGCATCTGTCAATATAGGAGAAAACAGAGTGAAACCTAAAAATTCAAACTGTTACTGCAAACGAATGCTTCAACCTAGAAGAACGAAACTAGGGCATCCAAGTTTGATTGGTGTACTGTTCATTACTTGAAAGTATCATGAAGGTCGGAAGAAAAAATATATGTTGAGATTACAGGAGACTGTAGTTTTTTGGCAACCTAACAACGCATTTCATTGAATGAGTTATTCGCCAGTCTTTTCTTAAGGCTACATCAAGACGAAACAATCAATAGAGATAGAACGTAGAACTACTGTATTGTGTCAAGTTTCAAGAAGCTAGCACAAACCTTGTTGATTTAGAGTTCGAACTGCATCTGTCAATATAGGAGAAAACAGAGTGAAACCTAAAAATTCAAACTGTTCCTGGAAACGAATGCTTCATTCTAGGAGAACTAAACTTGGGCATCCAAGTGGGATTGCTGTACTGATCATTACGTGAATGTATCAAGAAGATTGGATGAAAAAATATATGTTGAGATTTCAGGAGACTCTAGTGTTTGAAGTTTGGCAAACCCTTTCCATATAAGTGTTATTCGCAGTCCCTGCATTAGGCTACATCAAGAGGAAACAAAACTTAGAACGTAGAACTACTGTATTGTGTCAAGTTTCAAGAAGCTAGCACAAACTGTGTTTGATTTAGAGTTCGAACTGCATCTGTCAATATAGGAGAAAACAGAGTGTAACCTAAAAATTCAAACTGCTACTGCAAACGAATGCTTCAACCTAGGAGAACGAACTTGGGCATCCAAGTTTGATTGGTGTACTGCTCATTACTTGAAAGTATCATGAAGGTCGGAAGAAAAAATATATGTTGTGATATCAGGAGACTGTAGTTTTTTGGCACCCTAACAATGCCTTTCATTGAATGAGTTATTCTCCAGTCTCTGCTTAAGGCTACATCAAGAGGAAACAAACCTTAGAGATAGAACGTAGAACTACTGTATTGTGTCAAGTTTCAAGAAGCTAGCAGAAACCGTGTTTGATTTAGAGTTCGAACTGCATCTGTCAATATAGGAGAAAACAGAGTGAAACCTAAAAATTCAAACTGTTACTGCAAACGAATGCTTCAACCTAGGAGAACAAAATTTGGGCATCCAAGTTTGATTGGTGTACTACTCATTACTTGAAAGTATCATGAAGGTCGGAAGAAAAAATATATGTTGAGATTAAAGGAGACTGTAGTTTTTTGCCAACCTAACAACGCCTTTCATTGAATGAGTTATTCACCAGACTTTGCTTAAGAATACATCAAGAGGAAACAAACCTTAGAGATAGAACGTAGAACTACTGTATTGTGTCAAGTTTTAAGAAGCAAGCACAAATCGTGTTGATTTAGAGTTCGAACTGCATCTGTCAATATAGGAGAAAACAGAGTGAAACCTAAAAATTCAAACTGTTACTGCAAACGAATGCTTCAACCTAGGAGAACGAAACTTGGGAATCCAAGTTTGATTGGTGTACTGCTCATTACTTGAAAGTATCATGAAGGTCGGAAGAAAAAATATATGTTGTGATTTCAGGAGACTGTAGTTTTTTGGCAGCCTAACAACGCCTTTCATTGAATGAGTTATTCTTCAGTCTCTGCTTAAGGCTCCATCAAGAGGAAACAAACCTTAGAGATAGAACGTAGAACTACTGTATTGTGTCAAGTTTCAAGAACCTAGCAGAAACCGTGTTTGATTTAGAGTTCGAACTGCATCTGTCAATATAGGAGAAAACAGAGTGAAACCTAAAAATTCAAACTGTTACTGCAAACGAATGCTTCAACCTAGAAGAAGGAAACTTGGGCATCCAAGTTTGATTGGTGTACTGCTCATTACTTGAAAGTATCATGAAGGTCGGAAGAAAAAATATATGTTGAGATTTCAGGAGGCTGTAGTTTTTTGGCAGCCTAACAACGCCTTTCATTGAATGAGTTATTCTCCAGTCTCTGCTTAAGGCTACATCAAGAGGAAACAAACCTTAGAGATACAACCTAGAACTACTATATTCTGTGAAGTTTCAATAAGCTAGCACAAACCGTGTTGATTTAGAGTTCATACTGCATCTGTCAATATAGGAGAAAACAGAGTGAAACCTAAAAATTCAAACTGTTCCTGGAAACGAATGCTTCAATCTAGGAGAACTAAACTTGGGCATCCAAGTGGGATTGGTGTACTGATCATTACGTGAATGTATCATGAAGATTGGATGAAAAAATATATGTTGAGATTTCAGGAGACTCTAGTGTTTGGAAGTTTGGCAACCCCTTTCCATATAAGTGTTATTCGCATTCCCTGCATTAGGCTACATCAAGAGGAATCAAACCTTAGAGATAGAACGTAGAACTACTGTATTGTGTCAAGTTTCAAGAAGCTACCACAAGCCGTATTGATTTAGATTTCGAACTGCATCTGTCAATATAGGAGAAAACAGAGTGAAACCTAAAAATTCAAACTGTTACTGCAAACGAATGCTTCAACCTAGAAGAACGAAACTAGGGCATCCAAGTTTGATTGGTTTACTGCTCATTACTTGAAAGTATCATGATGGTCGGAAGAAAAAATATATGTTGTGATTTCAGGAGACTGTAGTTTTTTGGCAGCCTAACAACGCCTTTCATTGAATGAGTTATTCTCCAGTCTCTGCTTAAGGCTCCATCAAGAGGAAACAAACCTTAGAGATAGAACGTAGAACTACTGTATTGTGTCAAGTTTCAAGAACCTAGCAGAAACCGTGTTTGATTTAGAGTTCGAACTGCACCTGTCAATATAGGAGAAAACAGAGTGAAACCTAAAAATTCAAACTGTTACTGCAAACGAATGCTTCAACCTAGGAGAACAAAACTTGGGCATCCAAGTTTGATTGGTGTACTGCTCATTACTTGAAAGTATCATGAAGGTCGGAAGAAAAAATATATGTAGAGATTACAGGAGACTGTAGTTTTTGCCAACCTAACAACGCCTTTCATTGAATGAGTTATTCACCAGTCTTTGCTTAAGACTACATCAAGAGGAAACAAACCTTAGAGATAGAACGTAGAACTACTGTATTGTGTCAAGTTTCAAGAAGCTACCACAAACCGTATTGATTTAGAGTTCGAACTGCATCTGTCAATATAGGAGAAAACAGAGTGAAACCTAAAAATTCAAACTGTTACTGCAAACGAATGCTTCAACCTAGAAGAACGAAACTAGGGCATCCAAGTTTGATTGGTGTACTGCTCATTACTTGAAAGTATCATGAAGGTCGGAAGAAAAAATATATGTTGAGATTACAGGAGACTGTAGTTTTTTGGCAACCTAACAACGCCTTTCATTGAATGAGTTATTCACCAGTCTTTGCTTAAGACTACATCAAGAGGAAACAAACCTTAGAGATAGAACGTAGAACTACTCTATTGTGTCAAGTTTCAAGAAGCTAGCACAAACCGTGTTGATTTAGAGTTCGAACTGTATCTGTCAATATAGGAGAAAACAGAGTGAAACCTAAAAATTCAAACTGTTACTGCAAACGAATGCTTCAACCTAGAAGAACGAAACTAGGGCATCCAAGTTTGATTGGTGTACTGCTCATTAATTGAAAGTATCATGAAGGTCAGAAGAAAAAATATATGTTGAGATTACAGGAGACTGTAGTTTTTTGGCAACCTAACAACGCATTTCATTGAATGAGTTATTCGCCAGTCTTTGCTTAAGGCTACATCAAGAGGAAACAAACCTTAGAGATAGAATGTAGAACTACTGTATTGTGTCAAGTTTCAAGAAGCTAGCACAAACCATGTTGATTTAGAGTTCGAACTGCATCTGTCAATATAGGAGAAAACAGAGTGAAACCTAAAAATTCAAACTGTTACTGCAAACGAATGCTTCAACCTAGAAGAACGAAACTAGGGCATCCAAGTTTGATTGGTGTACTGCTCATTACTTGAAAGTATCATGAAGGTTGGAAGAAAAAATATATGTTGTGATTTCAAGAGACTGTAGTTTTTTGGCAGCCTAACAACGCCTTTCATTGAATGAGTTATTCTCCAGTCTCTGCTTAAAGCTACATCAAGAGGAAACAAACCTTAGAGATAGAACGTAGAACTACTGTATTGTGTCAAGTTTCAAGAAGCTAGCACAAACCGTGTTGATTTAGAGTTCGTACTGCATCTGTCAATATAGGAGAAAACAGAGTGAAACCTAAAAATTCAAACTGTTCCTGGAAACGAATGCTTCAATCTAGGAGAACTAAACTTGGGCATCCAAGTGGGATTGGTGTACTGATCATTACGTGAATGTATCATGAAGATTGGATGAAAAAATATATGTAGAGATTTCAGGAGACTCTAGTGTTTGGAAGTTTGGCAACCCCTTTCCATATAAGTGTTATTCGCAGTCACTGCATTAGGCTACATCAAGAGGAAACAAAACTTAGAGATAGAACGTAGAACTACTGTATTGTGTCAAGTTTCAAGAAGCTAGCACAAACTATGTTTGATTTAGAGTTCGAACTGCATCTGTCAATTTTGGAGAAAACAGAATGAAACCTAAAAATTCAAACTGTTACTGCAAACGAATGCTTCAACTTAGGAGAACGAAACTTGGGCTTCCAAGTTTGATTGGTGTACTGCTCATTACTTGAAAGTATCATGAAGGTCGGAAGAAAAAATATATGTTGTCATTTCAGGAGACTGTAGTTTTTTGGCAGCCTAACAATGCCTTTCATTGAATGAGTTATTCTCCAGTCTCTGCTTAAGGCTCCATCAAGAGGAAACAAACCTTAGAGATAGAACGTAGAACTACTGTATTGTGTCAAGTTTCAAGAAGCTAGCAGAAACCGTGTTTGATTTAGAGTTCGAACTGCATCTGTCAATATAGGAGAAAACAGAGTGAAACCTAAAAATTCAAACTGTTACTACAAACGAATGCTTCAACCTAGAAGAAGGAAACTAGGGCATCCAAGTTTGATTGGTGTACTGCTCATTACTTGAAAGTATAATGAAGGTCGGAAGAAAAAATATATGTTGAGATTTCAGGAGACTGTAGTTTCTTGGCAGCCTAACAACGCCTTTCATTGAATGAGTTATTCTCCAGTCTCTGGTTAAGGCTACTTCAAGAGGAAACAAACCTTAGAGATAGAACGTAGAACTACTGTATTGTGTCAAGTTTCAAGAAGCTAGCACAAAACGTGTTGATTTAGAGTTCGTACTGCATCTGTCAATATAGGAGAAAACAGAGTGAAACCTAAAAATTCAAACTGTTCCTGGAAACGAATGCTTCAATCTAGGAGAACTAAACTTGGGCATCCAAGTGGGATTGGTGTACTGATCATTACGTGAATGTATCATGAAGATTGGATGAAAAAATATATGTTGAGATTTCAGGAGACTCTAGTGTTTGGAAGTTTGGCAACCCCTTTCCATATAAGTGTTATTCGCATTCCCTGCATTAGGCTACATCAAGAGGAATCAAACCTTAGAGATAGAACGTAGAACTACTGTATTGTGTCAAGTTTCAAGAAGCTACCACAAGCCGTATTGATTTAGATTTCGAACTGCATCTGTCAATATAGGAGAAAACAGAGTGAAACCTAAAAATTCAAACTGTTACTGCAAACGAATGCTTCAACCTAGAAGAACGAAACTAGGGCATCCAAGTTTGATTGGTTTACTGCTCATTACTTGAAAGTATCATGAAGGTCGGAAGAAAAAATATATGTTGTGATTTCAGGAGACTGTAGTTTTTTGGCAGCCTAACAACGCCTTTCATTGAATGAGTTATTCTACAGTCTCTGCTTAAGGCTCCATCAAGAGGAAACAAACCTTAGAGATAGAACGTAGAACTACTGTATTGTGTCAAGTTTCAAGAACCTAGCAGAAACCGTGTTTGATTTAGAGTTCGAACTGCATCTGTCAATATAGGAGAAAACAGAGTGAAACCTAAAAATTCAAACTGTTACTGCAAACGAATGCTTCAACCTAGGAGAACAAAACTTGGGCATCCAAGTTTGATTGGTGTACTGCTCATTACTTGAAAGTATCATGAAGGTCGGAAGAAAAAATATATGTAGAGATTACAGGAGACTGTAGTTTTTGCCAACCTAACAACGCCTTTCATTGAATGAGTTATTCACCAGTCTTTGCTTAAGACTACATCAAGAGGAAACAAACCTTAGAGATAGAACGTAGAACTACTGTATTGTGTCAAGTTTCAAGAAGCTACCACAAACCGTATTGATTTAGAGTTCGAACTGCATCTGTCAATATAGGAGAAAACAGAGTGAAACCTAAAAATTCAAACTGTTACTACAAACGAATGCTTCAACCTAGAAGAAGGAAACTAGGGCATCCAAGTTTGATTGGTGTACTGCTCATTACTTGAAAGTATAATGAAGGTCGGAAGAAAAAATATATGTTGAGATTTCAGGAGACTGTAGTTTCTTGGCAGCCTAACAACGCCTTTCATTGAATGAGTTATTCTCCAGTCTCTGGTTAAGGCTACTTCAAGAGGAAACAAACCTTAGAGATAGAACGTAGAACTACTGTATTGTGTCAAGTTTCAAGAAGCTAGCACAAAACGTGTTGATTTAGAGTTCGTACTGCATCTGTCAATATAGGAGAAAACAGAGTGAAACCTAAAAATTCAAACTGTTCCTGGAAACGAATGCTTCAATCTAGGAGAACTAAACTTGGGCATCCAAGTGGGATTGGTGTACTGATCATTACGTGAATGTATCATGAAGATTGGATGAAAAAATATATGTTGAGATTTCAGGAGACTCTAGTGTTTGGAAGTTTGGCAACCCCTTTCCATATAAGTGTTATTCGCATTCCCTGCATTAGGCTACATCAAGAGGAATCAAACCTTAGAGATAGAACGTAGAACTACTGTATTGTGTCAAGTTTCAAGAAGCTACCACAAGCCGTATTGATTTAGATTTCGAACTGCATCTGTCAATATAGGAGAAAACAGAGTGAAACCTAAAAATTCAAACTGTTACTGCAAACGAATGCTTCAACCTAGAAGAACGAAACTAGGGCATCCAAGATTGATTGGTTTACTGCTCATTACTTAAAAGTATCATGAAGTTCGGAAGAAAAAATATATGTTGTGATTTCAGGAGACTGTAGTTTTTTGGCAGCCTAACAACGCCTTTCATTGAATGAGTTATTCTCCAGTCTCTGCTTAAGGCTCCATCAAGAGGAAACAAACCTTAGAGATAGAACGTAGAACTACTGTATTGTGTCAAGTTTCAAGAACCTAGCAGAAACCGTGTTTGATTTAGAGTTCGAACTGCATCTGTCAATATAGGAGAAAACAGAGTGAAACCTAAAAATTCAAACTGTTACTGCAAACGAATGCTTCAACCTAGGAGAACAAAACTTGGGCATCCAAGTTTGATTGGTGTACTGCTCATTACTTGAAAGTATCATGAAGGTCGGAAGAAAAAATATATGTAGAGATTACAGGAGACTGTAGTTTTTGCCAACCTAACAACGCCTTTCATTGAATGAGTTATTCACCAGTCTTTGCTTAAGACTACATCAAGAGGAAACAAACCTTAGAGATAGAACGTAGAACTACTGTATTGTGTCAAGTTTCAAGAAGCTACCACAAACCGTATTGATTTAGAGTTCGAACTGCATCTGTCAATATAGGAGAAAACAGAGTGAAACCTAAAAATTCAAACTGTTACTACAAACGAATGCTTCAACCTAGAAGAAGGAAACTAGGGCATCCAAGTTTGATTGGTGTACTGCTCATTACTTGAAAGTATAATGAAGGTCGGAAGAAAAAATATATGTTGAGATTTCAGGAGACTGTAGTTTCTTGGCAGCCTAACAACGCCTTTCATTGAATGAGTTATTCTCCAGTCTCTGGTTAAGGCTACTTCAAGAGGAAACAAACCTTAGAGATAGAACGTAGAACTACTGTATTGTGTCAAGTTTCAAGAAGCTAGCACAAAACGTGTTGATTTAGAGTTCGTACTGCATCTGTCAATATAGGAGAAAACAGAGTGAAACCTAAAAATTCAAACTGTTACTACAAACGAATGCTTCAACCTAGAAGAAGGAAACTAGGGCATCCAAGTTTGATTGGTGTACTGCTCATTACTTGAAAGTATAATGAAGGTCGGAAGAAAAAATATATGTTGAGATTTCAGGAGACTGTAGTTTCTTGGAAGCCTAACAACGCCTTTCATTGAATGAGTTATTCTCCAGTCTCTGGTTAAGGCTACTTCAAGAGGAATCAAACCTTAGAGATAGAACGTAGAACTACTGTATTGTGTCAAGTTTCAAGAAGCTAGCACAAAACGTGTTGATTTAGAGTTCGTACTGCATCTGTCAATATAGGAGAAAACAGAGTGAAACCTAAAAATTCAAACTGTTCCTGGAAACGAATGCTTCAATCTAGGAGAACTAAACTTGGGCATCCAAGTGGGATTGGTGTACTGATCATTACGTGAATGTATCATGAAGATTGGATGAAAAAATATATGTTGAGATTTCAGGAGACTCTAGTGTTTGGAAGTTTGGCAACCCCTTTCCATATAAGTGTTATTCGCAGTCCCTGCATTAGGCTACATCAAGAGGAAACAAAATTTGGAGAGAGAACGTAGAACTACTGTATTGTGTCAAGTTTCAAGAAGCTAGCACAAACTGTGTTTGATTTAGAGATCGAACTGCATCTGTCAATATAGCAGAAAACAGAGTGAAACCTAAAAATTCAAACTGTTACTGCAAACAAATGCTTCAACCTAGGAGAACGAATCATGGGCATCCAAGTTTGATTGGTGTACTGCTCATTACTTGAAAGTATCATGAAGGTCGGAAGAAAAAATATATATTGAGATTACAGGAGACTGTAGTTTTTTGACAACCTAACAACGCCTTTCATTGAATGAGTTATTCACCAGTCTTTGCTTAAGACTACATCAAGAGGAAACAAACCTTAGAGATAGAACGTAGAACTACTGTATTGTGTCAAGTTTCAAGAAGCTAGCACAAACCGTGTTGATTTAGAGTTCGAACTGCATCTGTCAATATAGGAGAAAACAGAGTGAAACCTAAAAATTCAAACTGTTACTGCAAACGAATGCTTCAACCTAGAAGAATGAAACTAGGGCATCCAAGTTTGATTGGTGTACTGCTCATTACTTGAAAGTATCATGAAGGTCAGAAGAAAAAATATATTTTGAGATTACAGGAGACTGTAGTTTTTTGGCAACCTAACAACGCATTTCATTGAATGAGTTATTCGACAGTCTTTGCTTAAGGCTACATCAAGAGGAAACAATCCGTAGAGATAGAACGTAGAACTACTGTATTGTGTCAAGTTTCAAGAAGCTAGCACAAACCGTGTTGATTTAGAGTTCGAACTGCATCTGTCAATATAGGAGAAAACAGAGGGAAACCTAAAAATTCAAACTGTTACTGCAAACGAATGCTTCAACCTAGAAGAACAAAACTAGGGCATCCAAGTTTGATTGGTGTACTGCTCATTACTTGAAAGTATCATGAAGGTTGGAATAAAAAATATATGTTGTGATTTCAGGAGACTGTATTTTTTGGCAGCCTAACAACGCCTTTCATTGAATGAGTTATTCTCCAGTCTATGCTTAAGGCTACATCAAGAGGAAACAAACCTTAGAGTTAGAACGTAGAACTACTGTATTGTGTCAAGTTTCAAGAAGCTAGATCAAACCATGTTGATTTAGAGTTCGTACTGCATCTGTCAATATAGGAGAAAACAGAGTGAAACCTAAAAATTCAAACTGTTCCTGGAAACGAATGCTTCAATCTAGGAGAACTAAACTTGGGCATCCAAGTGGGATTGGTGTACTGATCATTACGTGAATGTATCATGAAGATTGGATGAAAAAATATATGTTGAGATTTCAGGAGACTCTAGTGTTTGGAAGTTTGGCAAACCCTTTCCATATAAGTGTTATTCGCAGTCCCTGCATTAGGCTACATCAAGAGGAAACAAAACTTAGAACGTAGAACTACTGTATTGTGTCAAGTTTCAAGAAGCTAGCACAAACTGTGTTTGATTTAGAGTTCGAACTGCATCTGTCAATATAGGAGAAAACAGAGTAAAACCTAAAAATTCAAACTGTTACTGCAAACTAATGCTTCAACCTAGGAGAACGAAACTTGGGCATCCAAGTTTGATTTGTGTACTGCTCATTTCTTGAAAGTATCATGAAGGTCGGAAGAAAAAATAGATGTTGTGATTTCAGGAGACTGTAGTTTTTTGGCAGCCTAACAACGCCTTTCATTGAATGAGTTATTCTCCAGTCTCTGCTTAAGGCTACATCAAGAGGAAACAAACCTTAGAGATAGAACGTAGAACTACTGTATTGTGTCAAGTTTCAAGAAGCTAGCACAAACCGTGTTGATTTAGAGTTCGAACTGCATCTGTCAATAGAGGAGAAAACAGAGTGAAAACTAAAAATTCAAACTGTTCCTGGAAACGAATGCTTCAATCTAGGAGAACTAAACTTGGGCATCCAAGTGGGATTGGTGTACTGATCATTACGTGAATGTATCATGAAGATTGGATGAAAAAATATATGTTGAGATTTCAGGAGACTCTAGTGTTTGGAAGTTTGGCAACCCCTTTCCATATAAGTGTTATTCGCAGTCCCTGCATTAGGCTACATCAAGAGGAAACAAAATTTGGAGAGAGAACGTAGAACTACTGTATTGTGTCAAGTTTCAAGAAGCTAGCACAAACTGTGTTTGATTTAGAGATCGAACTGCATCTGTCAATATAGCAGAAAACAGAGTGAAACCTAAAAATTCAAACTGTTACTGCAAACAAATGCTTCAACCTAGGAGAACGAATCATGGGCATCCAAGTTTGATTGGTGTACTGCTCATTACTTGAAAGTATCATGAAGGTCAGAAGAAAAAATGTATATTGAGATTACAGGAGACTGTAGTTTTTTGACAACCTAACAACGCCTTTCATTGAATGAGTTATTCACCAGTCTTTGCTTAAGACTACATCAAGAGGAAACAAACCTTAGAGATAGAACGTAGAACTACTGTATTGTGTCAAGTTTCAAGAAGCTAGCACAAACCGTGTTGATTTAGAGTTCGAACTGCATCTGTCAATATAGGAGAAAACAGAGTGAAACCTAAAAATTCAAACTGTTACTGCAAACGAATGCTTCAACCTAGAAGAATGAAACTAGGGCATCCAAGTTTGATTGGTGTACTGCTCATTACTTGAAAGTATCATGAAGGTCAGAAGAAAAAATATATTTTGAGATTACAGGAGACTGTAGTTTTTTGGCAACCTAACAACGCATTTCATTGAATGAGTTATTCGCCAGTCTTTGCTTAAGGCTACATCAAGAGGAAACAATCCGTAGAGATAGAACGTAGAACTACTGTATTGTGTCAAGTTTCAAGAAGCTAGCACAAACCGTGTTGATTTAGAGTTCGAACTGCATCTGTCAATATAGGAGAAAACAGAGGGAAACCTAAAAATTCAAACTGTTACTGCAAACGAATGCTTCAACCTAGAAGAACAAAACTAGGGCATCCAAGTTTGATTGGTGTACTGCTCATTACTTGAAAGTATCATGAAGGTTGGAATAAAAAATATATG
This sequence comes from Callospermophilus lateralis, assembly GCF_048772815.1. Classification (NCBI taxonomy): domain Eukaryota; kingdom Metazoa; phylum Chordata; class Mammalia; order Rodentia; family Sciuridae; genus Callospermophilus; species Callospermophilus lateralis. The sequence continues at coordinate 43,793 of NW_027515805.1, forward strand.
TTGTGATTTCAGGAGACTGTATTTTTTGGCAGCCTAACAACGCCTTTCATTGAATGAGTTATTCTCCAGTCTATGCTTAAGGCTACATCAAGAGGAAACAAACCTTAGAGTTAGAACGTAGAACTACTGTATTGTGTCAAGTTTCAAGAAGCTAGATCAAACCATGTTGATTTAGAGTTCGTACTGCATCTGTCAATATAGGAGAAAACAGAGTGAAACCTAAAAATTCAAACTGTTCCTGGAAACGAATGCTTCAATCTAGGAGAACTAAACTTGGGCATCCAAGTGGGATTGGTGTACTGATCATTACGTGAATGTATCATGAAGATTGGATGAAAAAATATATGTTGAGATTTCAGGAGACTCTAGTGTTTGGAAGTTTGGCAAACCCTTTCCATATAAGTGTTATTCGCAGTCCCTGCATTAGGCTACATCAAGAGGAAACAAAACTTAGAACGTAGAACTACTGTATTGTGTCAAGTTTCAAGAAGCTAGCACAAACTGTGTTTGATTTAGAGTTCGAACTGCATCTGTCAATATAGGAGAAAACAGAGTAAAACCTAAAAATTCAAACTGTTACTGCAAACTAATGCTTCAACCTAGGAGAACGAAACTTGGGCATCCAAGTTTGATTTGTGTACTGCTCATTTCTTGAAAGTATCATGAAGGTCGGAAGAAAAAATAGATGTTGTGATTTCAGGAGACTGTAGTTTTTTGGCAGCCTAACAACGCCTTTCATTGAATGAGTTATTCTCCAGTCTCTGCTTAAGGCTACATCAAGAGGAAACAAACCTTAGAGATAGAACGTAGAACTACTGTATTGTGTCAAGTTTCAAGAAGCTAGCACAAACCGTGTTGATTTAGAGTTCGAACTGCATCTGTCAATAGAGGAGAAAACAGAGTGAAAACTAAAAATTCAAAGTGTTCCTGGAAACGGTTGCTTCAATCTAGAACTAAACTTGGGCATCCAAGTGGGATTGGTGTACTGATCATTACGTGAATGTATCATGAAGATTGGATGAAAAAATATATGTTGAGATTTCAGGAGACTCTAGTGTTTGGAAGTTTGGCAACCCCTATCCATATAAGTGTTATTCGCAGTCCCTGCATTAGGCTACATCAAGAGGAAACAAAACTTAGAGATAGAACGTAGAACTACTGTATTGTGTCAAGTTTCAAGAAGCTAGCCCAAACTGTGTTTGATTTAGAGTTCGAACTGCATCTGTCAATATAGGAGAAAACAGAGTGAAACCTAAAAATACAAACTGTTACTGCAAACGAATGCTTCAACCTAGGAGAACGAAACTTGGGCATCCAAGTTTGATTGGTGTACTGCTCATTACTTGAAAGTATCATGAAGGTCGGAAGAAAAAATATATGTTGTTATTTCAGGAGACTGTAGTTTTTTGGCAGCCTAACAATGCCTTTCATTGAATGAGTTATTCTCCAGTCTCTGCTTAAGGCTCCATCAAGAGGAAACAAACCTTAGAGATAGAACGTAGAACTACTGTATTGTGTCAAGTTTCAAGAAGCTAGCAGAAACCGTGTTTGATTTAGAGTTCGAACTGCATCTGTCAATATAGGAGAAAACAGAGTGAAACCTAAAAATTCAAACTGTTACTACAAACGAATGCTTCAACCTAGAAGAAGGAAACTAGGGCATCCAAGTTTGATTGGTGTACTGCTCATTACTTGAAAGTATCATGAAGGTCGGAAGAAAAAATATATGTTGAGATTTCAGGAGACTGTAGTTTCTTGGCAGCCTAACAACGCCTTTCATTGAATGAGTTATTCTCCAGTCTCTGGTTAAGGCTACTTCAAGAGGAAACAAACCTTAGAGATAGAACGTAGAACTACTGTATTGTGTCAAGTTTCAAGAAGCTAGCACAAAACGTGTTGATTTAGAGTTCGTACTGCATCTGTCAATATAGGAGAAAACAGAGTGAAACCTAAAAATTCAAACTGTTCCTGGAAACGAATGCTTCAATCTAGGAGAACTAAACTTGGGCATCCAAGTGGGATTGGTGTACTGATCATTACGTGAATGTATCATGAAGATTGGATGAAAAAATATATGTTGAGATTTCAGGAGACTCTAGTGTTTGGAAGTTTGGCAACCCCTTTCCATATAAGTGTTATTCGCAGTCCCTGCATTAGGCTACATCAAGAGGAAACAAAATTTGGAGAGAGAACGTAGAACTACTGTATTGTGTCAAGTTTCAAGAAGCTAGCACAAACTGTGTTTGATTTAGAGATCGAACTGCATCTGTCAATATAGCAGAAAACAGAGTGAAACCTAAAAATTCAAACTGTTACTGCAAACAAATGCTTCAACCTAGGAGAACGAATCATGGGCATCCAAGTTTGATTGGTGTACTGCTCATTACTTGAAAGTATCATGAAGGTCGGAAGAAAAAATATATATTGAGATTACAGGAGACTGTAGTTTTTTGACAACCTAACAACGCCTTTCATTGAATGAGTTATTCACCAGTCTTTGCTTAAGACTACATCAAGAGGAAACAAACCTTAGAGATAGAACGTAGAACTACTGTATTGTGTCAAGTTTCAAGAAGCTAGCACAAACCGTGTTGATTTAGAGTTCGAACTGCATCTGTCAATATAGGAGAAAACAGAGTGAAACCTAAAAATTCAAACTGTTACTGCAAACGAATGCTTCAACCTAGAAGAATGAAACTAGGGCATCCAAGTTTGATTGGTGTACTGCTCATTACTTGAAAGTATCATGAAGGTCAGAAGAAAAAATATATTTTGTGATTACAGGAGACAGTAGTTTTTTGGCAACCTAACAACGCCTTTCATTGAATGAGTTATTCGCCAGTCTTTGCTTAAGGCTACATCAAGAGGAAACAAACCGTAGAGATAGAACGTAGAACTACTGTATTGTGTCAAGTTTCAAGAAGCTAGCACAAACCGTGTTGATTTAGAGTTCGAACTGCATCTGTCAATATAGGAGAAAACAGAGGGAAACCTAAAAATTCAAACTGTTACTGCAAACGAATGCTTCAACCTAGAAGAACAAAACTAGGGCATCCAAGTGTGATTGGTGTACTGCTCATTACTTGAAAGTATCAGGAAGGTTGGAAGAAAAAATATATGTTGTGATTTCAGGAGACTGTAGTTTTTTGGCAGCCTAACAATGCCTTTCATTGAATGAGTTATTCTCCAGTCTCTGTTTAAGGCTACATCAAGAGGAAACAAACCTTAGAGATAGAACGTAGAACTACTGTATTGTGTCAAGTTACAAGAAGCTAGATCAAACCGTGTTGATTTAGAGTTCGTACTGCATCTGTCAATATAGGAGAAAACAGAGTGAAACCTAAAAATTCAAACTGTTCCTGGAAACGAATGCTTCAATCTAGGAGAACTAAACTTGGGCATCCAAGTGGGATTGGTGTACTGATCATTACGTGAATGTATCATGAAGATTGGATGAAAAAATATATGTTGAGATTTCAGGAGACTCTAGTGTTTGGAAGTTTGGCAACCCCTTTCCATATAAGTGTTATTCGCAGTCCCTGCATTAGGCTACATCAAGAGGAAACAAAACTTAGAGATAGAACGTAGAACTACTGTATTGTGTCAAGTTTCAAGAAGCTAGCACAAACTGTGTTTGATTTAGAGTTCGAACTGCATCTGTCAATATAGGAGAAAACAGAGTGAAACCTAAAAATTCAAACTGTTACTGCAAACGAATGCTTCAACCTAGGAGAACGAAACTTGGGCATCCAAGTTTGATTGGTGTACTGCTCATTACTTGAAAGTATCATGAAGGTCGGAAGAAAAAATATATGTTGAGATTTCAGGAGACTGTAGTTTTTTGGCAGCCTAACAACGCCTTTCATTAAATGAGTTATTCTCCAGTCTCTGCTTAAGGCTACTTCAAGAGGAAACAAACCTTAGAGATAGAACGTAGAACTACTGTATTGTGTCAAGTTTCAAGAAGCTAGCACAAACCGTGTTGATTTTGAGTTCGTACTGCATGTGTCAATGTAGGAGAAAACAGAGTGAAACCTAAAAATTCAAACTGTTCCTGGAAACGAATGCTTCAATCTAGGACAACTAAACTTCTGCATCCATGTGGGATTGGTGTACTGATCATTACGTGAATGTATCATGAAGATTGGATGAAAAAATATATGTTGAGATTTCAGGAGACTCTAGTGTTTGGAAGTTTGACAACCCCTTTCCATATAAGTGTTATTCGCAGTCCCTGCATTAGGCTACATCAAGTGGAAACAAAACTTAGAGATAGAATTTAGAACTACTGTATTGTGTCAAGTTTCAAGAAGCTAGCACAAACCGTGTTGATTTAGAGATCGAACTGCATCTGTCAATATAGGAGAAAACAGAGTGAAACCTAAAAATTCAAACTGTTACTGCAAAGGAATGCTTCAACCTAGAAGAACGAAACTAGGGCATCCAAGTTTAATTGGTGTACTGCTCATTACTTGAAAGTATCATGAAGGTCAGAAGAAAAAATATATGTTGAGATAACAGGAGACTGTAGTTTTTTGGCAACCTAACAACGCCTTTCATTGAATGAGTTATTCTCCAGTCTCTGCTTAAGGCTACATCAAGAGGAAACAAACCTTAGAGATAGAACGTAGAGCTATTGTATTGTGTCAAGTTTCAAGAAGCTAGATCAAACCGTGTTGATTTAGAGTTTGTACTGCATCTGTCAATATAGGAGAAAACAGAGTGAAACCTAAAAATTCAAACTGTTCCTGGAAACAAATGCTTCAATCTAGGAGAACTAAACTTGGGCATCCAAGTGGGATTGGTGTACTGATCATTACGTGAATGTATCATGAAGATTGGATGAAAAAATATATGTCGAGATTTCAGGAGACTCTAGTGTTTGGAAGTTTGGCAACCCCTTTCCATATAAGTGTTATTCGCAGTCCCTGCATTAGGCTACATCAAGAGGAAACAATACTTAGAGTAAAACGTAGAACTACTGTATTGTGTCAAGTTTCAAGAGGCTAGCACAAACTGTGTTTGATTTAGAGTTCGAACTGCATCTGTCAATATAGAAGAAAACAGAGTGAAACCTAAAAATTCAAACTGTTACTGCAAACGAATGCTTCAACCTAGGAGAACGAAACTTGGGCATCCAAGTTTGATTGGTGTACTGCTCATTACTTGAAAGTATCATGAAGGTCGGAAGAAAAAAAAATATGTTGTGATTTCAGGAGACTGTAGTTTTTTGGCAGCCTAACAATGCCTTTCATTGAATGAGTTATTCTCCAGTCTCTGATTAAGGCTCCATCAAGAGGAAACAAACCTTAGAGATAGAACGTAGAACTACTGTTTTGTGTCAAGTTTTAAGAAGCTAGCAGAAACCGTGTTTGATTTAGAGTTCGAACTGCATCTGTCAATATAGGAGAAAACAAAGTGAAACCTAAAAATTCAAACTGTTACTGCAAACGAATGCTTCAACCTAGAAGAAGGAAACTAGGGCATCCAAGTTTGATTGGTGTACTGCTCATTACTTGAAAGTATCATGAAGGTAGGAAGAAAAAATATATGTTGACATTTCAGGAGACTGTAGTTTTTTGGCAGCCTAACAACGCCTTTCATTGAATGAGTTATTCTCCAGTCTCTGCTTAAGGCTACATCAAGAGGAAACAAAATTTAGAGATAGAACGTAGAACTACTGTATTGTGTCAAGTTTCAAGAAGCTAGCACAAACCGTGTTGATTTAGAGTTCGTACTGCATCTGTCAATATAAGAGAAAACAGAGGGAAACCTAAAAATTCAAACTGTTCCTGGAAACAAATGTTTCAATCTAGGAGAACTAAACTTGGGCATCCAAGTGGGATTGGTGTACTGATCATTACGTGAATGTATCATGAAAATTGGATTAAAAAATATATGTTGAGATTTCAGGAGACTCTAGTGTTTGGAAGTTTGGCAACCCCTTTCCATATAAGTGTTATTCACAGTCCCTGCATTAGGCTACATCAAGAGGAAACAAAACTTAGAGATAGAACGTAGAACTACTGTATTGTGTCAAGTTTCAAGAAGCTAGCACAAACTGTGTTTGATTTAGAGTTCGAACTGCATCTGTCAATATAGGAGAAAACAGAGTGAAACCTAAAAATTCAAACTGTTACTGCAAATGAATGCTTCAACCTAGGAGAACTTAACTTGGGCATCCAAGTTTGATTGGTGTACTGCTCATTACTTGAAAGTATCATGAAGGTCGGAAGAAAAAATATATGTTGTGATTTCAGGAGACTGTAGTTTTTTGGCAGCCTAACAATGCCTTTCATTGAATGAGTAATTCTCCAGTCTCTGCTTAAGGCTACATCAAGACGAAACAAACCTTAGAGATAGAACGTAGAACTACTGTATTGTGTCAAGTTTCAAGAAGCTAGCAAAAACCGTGTTTGATTTAGAGTTCGAACTGCATCTGTCAATATAGGAGAAAACAGAGTGAAACCTAAAAATTCAAACTGCTACTGCAAACGAATGCTTCAACCTAGAAGAAGGAAACTAGGGCATCCAAGTTTGATTTGTGTACTGCTCATTACTTGAAAGTATCATGAAGGTCGGAAGACAAAATATATGTTGAGATTACAGGAGACTGTAGTTTTTTGCCAACCTAACAACGCCTTTCATTGAATGAGTTATTCACCAGTCTTTGCTTAAGACTACATCAAGAGGAAACAAACCTTAGAGATAGAATGTAAAACTACTGTATTGTGTCAAGTTTCAAGAAGCAAGCACAAACCGTGTTGATTTAGAGTTCGAACTGCATCTGTCAATATAGGAGAAAACAGAGTGAAACCTAAAAATTCAAACTGTTACTGCAAACGAATGCTTCAACCTAGAAGAACGAAACTAGGGCATCCAAGTTTGATTAGTGTACTGCTCATTACTTGAAAGTATCATGAAGTTCGGAAGAAAAAATATATGTTGAGATTACAGGAGACTGTAGTTTTTTGGCAACCTAACAATGCATTTCATTGAATGAGTTTTTCGCCAGTCTTTGCTTAAGGCTACATCAAGAGGAAACAAACCTTAGAAATAGAACGTAGAACTACTGTATTGTGTCAAGTTTCAAGAAGCTAGCACAAACCGTGTTGATTTAGAGTTCGAACTGCATCTGTCAATATAGGAGAAAACAGTGTGAAACCTAAAAATTCAAACTGTTACTGCAAACGAATGCTTCAACCTAGGAGAACGAAACTTGGGCATCCAAGTTCGATTGGTGTACTGCTCATTACTTGAAAGTATCATGAAGGTCGGAAGAAAAAATATATATTGTGAAATCAGGAGACTGTAGTTTTTTTGCAGCCTAACAACGCCTTTCATTGAATGAGTTATTCTCCAGTCTCTGCTTAAGGCTACATCAAGAGGAAACAAACATTAGAGATAGAACGTAGAACTACTGTATTTTGTCAAGTTTCAAGAAGCTAGATCAAACCGTGTTGATTTAGAGTTCGTACTGCATCTGTCAATATAGGAGAAAACCGAGTGAAACCTAAAAATTCAAACTGTTCCTGGAAACGAATGCTTCAATCTAGGAGAACTTATCTAGGGCATCCAAGTGGGATTGGTGTACTCATCATTACGTGAATATATCATGAAGATTGGATGAAAAAATATATGTTGAGATTTCAGGAGACTCTAGTGTTTGGACGTTTGGCAACCCTTTTCCATATAAGTGTTATTCGCAGTCCCTGCATTAGGCTACATCAAGAGGAAACAAAACTTAGAGATAGAACGTAGAACTACTGTATTGTGTCAAGTTTCAAGAAGCTAGCACAAACTGTGTTTGATTTAGAGTTCGAACTGCATCTGTCAATATAGGAGAAAACAGAGTGAAACCTAAAAATTCAAACTGTTACTGCAAACGAATGCTTCAACCTAGGACAACGAAACTTCGGCATCCAAGTTCGATTGGTGTACTGCTCATTACTTGAAAGTATTATGAAGGTCGGAAGAAAAAAATATATATTGTGATTTCAGGAGACAGTAGTTTTTTGCAGCCTAACAACGCCTTTCATTGAATGAGTTATTCTCCAGTCTCTGCTTAAGGCTACATCAAGAGGAAACAAACATTAGAGATAGAACGTAGAACTACTGTATTTTGTCAAGTTTCAAGAAGCTAGATCAAACCGTGTTGATTTAGAGTTCGTACTGCATCTGTCAATATAGGAGAAAACAGAGTGAAACCTAAAAATTCAAACTATTCCTGGACACGAATGCTTCAATCTAGGAGAACTAAACTTGGGCATCCAAGTGGGATTGGTGTACTCATCATTACGTGAATATATCATGAAGATTGGATGAAAAAATATATGTTGAGATTTCAGTACACTCTAGTGTTTGGAAGTTTGGCAACCCCTTTCGATATAAGAGTTATTCGCAGTCCCTGCATTAGGCTACATCAAGAGGAAACAAAACTTAGAGATAGAACGTAGAACTACTGTATTGTGTCATATTTCAAGAAGCTAGCACAAACTGTGTTTGATTTAGAGTTCGAACTGCATCTGTCAATATAGGAGAAAACAGAGTGAAACTTAAAATTTCAAACTGTTACTGCAAACGAATGCTTCAACCTAGAAGAACGAAACTTGTGCATCCAAGTTTGATTGGTGTACTGCTCATTACTTGAAAGTATCATGAATGTCGGAAGAAAAAATATATGTTGAGATTACAGGAGACTGTAGTTTTTTGGCAACCTAACAACGCATTTCATTGAATGAGTTATTCGCCAGTCTTTGCTTAAAGCTACATCAAGAGGAAACAAACCTTAGCGATAGAACGTAGAACTACTGTATTGTGTCAAGTTTCAAGAAGCTAGCACAAACCGTGTTGATTTAGAGTTCGTACTGCATCTGTCAATATAGGAGAAAACAGAGTGAAACCTAAAAATTCAAACTGTTCCTGGAAACGAATGCTTCAATCTAGGAAAACTAAACTTGGGCCTCCAAGTGGGATTGGTGTACTGCTCATTACGTGAATGTATCATGAAGATTGGATGAAAAAATATATGTTGAGATTTCAGGAGACTCTAGTGTTTGGAAGTTTGGCAAACCCTTTCCATATAAGTGTTATTCGCATTCCCTGCATTAGGCTACATCAAGAGGAATCAAACCTTAGAGATAGAACGTAGAACTACTGTATTGTGTCAAGTTTCAAGAAGCTACCACAAACCGTATTGATTTAGAGTTCGAACTGCATCTGTCAATATAGGAGAAAACAGAGTGAAACCTAAAAATTCAAACTGTTACTACAAACGAATGCTTCAACCTAGAAGAAGGAAACTAGGGCATCCAAGTTTGATTGGTGTACTGCTCATTACTTGAAAGTATAATGAAGGTCGGAAGAAAAAATATATGTTGAGATTTCAGGAGACTGTAGTTTCTTGGCAGCCTAACAACGCCTTTCATTGAATGAGTTATTCTCCAGTCTCTGGTTAAGGCTACTTCAAGAGGAAACAAACCTTAGAGATAGAACGTAGAACTACTGTATTGTGTCAAGTTTCAAGAAGCTAGCACAAAACGTGTTGATTTAGAGTTCGTACTGCATCTGTCAATATAGGAGAAAACAGAGTGAAACCTAAAAATTCAAACTGTTCCTGGAAACGAATGCTTCAATCTAGGAGAACTAAACTTGGGCATCCAAGTGGGATTGGTGTACTGATCATTACGTGAATGTATCATGAAGATTGGATGAAAAAATATATGTTGAGATTTCAGGAGACTCTAGTGTTTGGAAGTTTGGCAACCCCTTTCCATATAAGTGTTATTCGCAGTCCCTGCATTAGGCTACATCAAGAGGAAACAAAATTTGGAGAGAGAACGTAGAACTACTGTATTGTGTCAAGTTTCAAGAAGCTAGCACAAACTGTGTTTGATTTAGAGATCGAACTGCATCTGTCAATATAGCAGAAAACAGAGTGAAACCTAAAAATTCAAACTGTTACTGCAAACAAATGCTTCAACCTAGGAGAACGAATCATGGGCATCCAAGTTTGATTGGTGTACTGCTCATTACTTGAAAGTATCATGAAGGTCGGAAGAAAAAATATATATTGAGATTACAGGAGACTGTAGTTTTTTGACAACCTAACAACGCCTTTCATTGAATGAGTTATTCACCAGTCTTTGCTTAAGACTACATCAAGAGGAAACAAACCTTAGAGATAGAACGTAGAACTACTGTATTGTGTCAAGTTTCAAGAAGCTAGCACAAACCGTGTTGATTTAGAGTTCGAACTGCATCTGTCAATATAGGAGAAAACAGAGTGAAACCTAAAAATTCAAACTGTTACTGCAAACGAATGCTTCAACCTAGAAGAATGAAACTAGGGCATCCAAGTTTGATTGGTGTACTGCTCATTACTTGAAAGTATCATGAAGGTCAGAAGAAAAAAATATATTTTGAGATTACAGGAGACAGTAGTTTTTTGGCAACCTAACAACGCCTTTCATTGAATGAGTTATTCGCCAGTCTTTGCTTAAGGCTACATCAAGAGGAAACAATCCGTAGAGATAGAACGTAGAACTACTGTATTGTGTCAAGTTTCAAGAAGCTAGCACAAACCGTGTTGATTTAGAGTTCGAACTGCATCTGTCAATTTAGGAGAAAACAGAGGGAAACCTAAAAATTCAAACTGTTACTGCAAACGAATGCTTCAACCTAGAAGAACAAAACTAGGGCATCCAAGTTTGATTGGTGTACTGCTCATTACTTGAAAGTATCATGAAGGTTGGAATAAAAAATATATGTTGTGATTTCAGGAGACTGTAGTTTTTGGCAGCCTAACAACGCCTTTCATTGAATGAGTTATTCTCCAGTCTATGCTTAAGGCTACATCAAGAGGAAACAAACCTTAGAGTTAGAACGTAGAACTACTGTATTGTGTCAAGTTTCAAGAAGCTAGATCAAACCATGTTGATTTAGAGTTCGTACTGCATCTGTCAATATAGGAGAAAACAGAGTGAAACCTAAAAATTCAAACTGTTCCTGGAAACGAATGCTTCAATCTAGGAGAACTAAACTTGGGCATCCAAGTGGGATTGGTGTACTGATCATTACGTGAATGTATCATGAAGATTGGATGAAAAAATATATGTTGAGATTTCAGGAGACTCTAGTGTTTGGAAGTTTGGCAAACCCTTTCCATATAAGTGTTATTCGCAGTCCCTGCATTAGGCTACATCAAGAGGAAACAAAACTTAGAACGTAGAACTACTGTATTGTGTCAAGTTTCAAGAAGCTAGCACAAACTGTGTTTGATTTAGAGTTCGAACTGCATCTGTCAATATAGGAGAAAACAGAGTAAAACCTAAAAATTCAAACTGTTACTGCAAACTAATGCTTCAACCTAGGAGAACGAAACTTGGGCATCCAAGTTTGATTTGTGTACTGCTCATTTCTTGAAAGTATCATGAAGGTCGGAAGAAAAAATAGATGTTGTGATTTCAGGAGACTGTAGTTTTTTGGCAGCCTAACAACGCCTTTCATTGAATGAGTTATTCTCCAGTCTCTGCTTAAGGCTACATCAAGAGGAAACAAACCTTAGAGATAGAACGTAGAACTACTGTATTGTGTCAAGTTTCAAGAAGCTAGCACAAACCGTGTTGATTTAGAGTTCGAACTGCATCTGTCAATAGAGGAGAAAACAGAGTGAAAACTAAAATTTCAAAGTGTTCCTGGAAACGGTTGCTTCAATCTAGAACTAAACTTTGGCATCCAAGTGGGATTGGTGTACTGATCATTACGTGAATGTATCATGAAGATTGGATGAAAAAATATATGTTGAGATTTCAGGAGACTCTAGTGTTTGGAAGTTTGGCAACCCCTATCCATATAAGTGTTATTCGCAGTCCCTGCATTAGGCTACATCAAGAGGAAACAAAACTTAGAGATAGAACGTAGAACTACTGTATTGTGTCAAGTTTCAAGAAGCTAGCCCAAACTGTGTTTGATTTAGAGTTCGAACTGCATCTGTCAATATAGGAGAAAACAGAGTGAAACCTAAAAATACAAACTGTTACTGCAAACGAATGCTTCAACCTAGGAGAACGAAACTTGGGCATCCAAGTTTGATTGGTGTACTGCTCATTACTTGAAAGTATCATGAAGGTCGGAAGAAAAAATATATGTTGTTATTTCAGGAGACTGTAGTTTTTTGGCAGCCTAACAATGCCTTTCATTGAATGAGTTATTCTCCAGTCTCTGCTTAAGGCTCCATCAAGAGGAAACAAACCTTAGAGATAGAACGTAGAACTACTGTATTGTGTCAAGTTTCAAGAAGCTAGCAGAAACCGTGTTTGATTTAGAGTTCGAACTGCATCTGTCAATATAGGAGAAAACAGAGTGAAACCTAAAAATTCAAACTGTTACTACAAACGAATGCTTCAACCTAGAAGAAGGAAACTAGGGCATCCAAGTTTGATTGGTGTACTGCTCATTACTTGAAAGTATCATGAAGGTCGGAAGAAAAAATATATGTTGAGATTTCAGGAGACTGTAGTTTCTTGGCAGCCTAACAACGCCTTTCATTGAATGAGTTATTCTCCAGTCTCTGGTTAAGGCTACTTCAAGAGGAAACAAACCTTAGAGATAGAACGTAGAACTACTGTATTGTGTCAAGTTTCAAGAAGCTAGCACAAAACGTGTTGATTTAGAGTTCGTACTGCATCTGTCAATATAGGAGAAAACAGAGTGAAACCTAAAAATTCAAACTGGTCCTGGAAACGAATGCTTCAATCTAGGAGAACTAAACTTGGGCATCCAAGTGGGATTGGTGTACTGATCATTACGTGAATGTATCATGAAGATTGGATGAAAAAATATATGTTGAGATTTCAGGAGACTCTAGTGTTTGGAAGTTTGGCAACCCCTTTCCATATAAGTGTTATTCGCAGTCCCTGCATTAGGCTACATCAAGAGGAAACAAAATTTGGAGAGAGAACGTAGAACTACTGTATTGTGTCAAGTTTCAAGAAGCTAGCACAAACTGTGTTTGATTTAGAGATCGAACTGCATCTGTCAATATAGCAGAAAACAGAGTGAAACCTAAAAATTCAAACTGTTACTGCAAACAAATGCTTCAACCTAGGAGAACGAATCATGGGCATCCAAGTTTGATTGGTGTACTGCTCATTACTTGAAAGTATCATGAAGGTCGGAAGAAAAAATATATATTGAGATTACAGGAGACTGTAGTTTTTTGACAACCTAACAACGCCTTTCATTGAATGAGTTATTCACCAGTCTTTGCTTAAGACTACATCAAGAGGAAACAAACCTTAGAGATAGAACGTAGAACTACTGTATTGTGTCAAGTTTCAAGAAGCTAGCACAAACCGTGTTGATTTAGAGTTCGAACTGCATCTGTCAATATAGGAGAAAACAGAGTGAAACCTAAAAATTCAAACTGTTACTGCAAACGAATGCTTCAACCTAGAAGAATGAAACTAGGGCATCCAAGTTTGATTGGTGTACTGCTCATTACTTGAAAGTATCATGAAGGTCAGAAGAAAAAATATATTTTGAGATTACAGGAGACAGTAGTTTTTTGGCAACCTAACAACGCCTTTCATTGAATGAGTTATTCGCCAGTCTTTGCTTAAGGCTACATCAAGAGGAAACAAACCGTAGAGATAGAACGTAGAACTACTGTATTGTGTCAAGTTTCAAGAAGCTAGCACAAACCGTGTTGATTTAGAGTTCGAACTGCATCTGTCAATATAGGAGAAAACAGAGGGAAACCTAAAAATTCAAACTGTTACTGCAAACGAATGCTTCAACCTAGAAGAACAAAACTAGGGCATCCAAGTTTGATTGGTGTACTGCTCATTACTTGAAAGTATCATGAAGGTTGGAAGAAAAAATATATGTTGTGATTTCAGGAGACTGTAGTTTTTGGCAGCCTAACAACGCCTTTCATTAAATGAGTTATTCTCCAGTCTCTGCTTAAGGCTACATCAAGAGGAAACAAACCTTAGAGATAGAACGTAGAACTACTGTATTGTGTCAAGTTTCAAGAAGCTAGCACAAACCGTGTTGATTTAGAGTTCGTACTGCATCTGTCAATATAGGAGAAAACAGAGTGAAACCTAAAAATTCAAACTGTTCCTGGAAACGAATGCTTCAATCTAGGAGAACTAAACTTGGGCATCCAAGTGGGATTGGTGTACTGATCATTACGTGAATGTATCATGAAGATTGGATGAAAAAATATATGTTGAGATTTCAGGAGACTCTAGTGTTTGGAAGTTTGGCAACCCCTATCCATATAAGTGTTATTCGCAGTCCCTGCATTAGGCTACATCAAGAGGAAACAAAACTTAGAGATAGAACGTAGAACTACTGTATTGTGTCAAGTTTCAAGAAGCTAGCCCAAACTGTGTTTGATTTAGAGTTCGAACTGCATCTGTCAATATAGGAGAAAACAGAGTGAAACCTAAAAATACAAACTGTTACTGCAAACGAATGCTTCAACCTAGGAGAACGAAATTTGGGCATCCAAGTTTGATTGGTGTACTGCTCATTACTTGAAAGTATCATGAAGGTCGGAAGAAAAAATATATGTTGTTATTTCAGGAGACTGTAGTTTTTTGGCACCCTAACAATGCCTTTCATTGAATGAGTTATTCTCCAGTCTCTCCTTAAGGCTACATCAAGAGGAAACGAAACTTAGAGATAGAACGTAGAACTACTGTATTGTGTCAAGTTTCAAGAAGCTAGCACAAACCGTGTTTGATTTAGAGTTCGAACTGCATCTGTCAATATAGGAGAAAACAGAGTGAAACCTAAAAATTCAAACTGTTACTGCAAACGAATGCTTCAACCTAGGAGAACAAAATTTGGGCATCCAAGTTTGATTGGTGTACTGCTCATTACTTGAAAGTATCATGAAGGTCGGAAGAAAAAATATATGTTGAGAATACAGGAGACTGTAGTTTAGGCCAACCTAACAATGCCTTTTATTGAATGAGTTATTCACCACTCTTTGCTTAAGACTACATCAAGAGGAAACAAACCTTAGAGATAGAACCTAGAACTACTGTATTGTGTCAAGTTTCAAGAAGCTAGCACAAACCGTGTTGATTTAGAGTTCGAACTGCATCTGTCAATATAGGAGAAAACAGAGTGAAACCTAAAAATTCAAACTGTTACTGCAAACGAATGCTTCAACCTAGAAAAACGAAACTAGGGCATCCAAGTTTGATTGGTGTACTGCTCATTACTTGAAAGTATCATGAAGGTCAGAAGAAAAAATATATGTTGAGATAACAGGAGACTGTAGTTTTTTGTCAACCTAACAACACATTTCATTGAATGAGTTATTCGCCAGTCTCTGCTTAAGGCTACATCAAGAGGAAACAAACATTAGAGATAGAACGTAGAACTACTGTATTGTGTCAAGTTTCAAGAAGCTAGCACAAACCGTGTTGATTTCGAGTTCGAACTGCATCTGTCAATGTAGGAGAAAACAGAGTGAAACCTAAAAATTCAAACTGTTCCTGGAAACGAATGCTTCAATCTAGGAAAACTAAACTTGGGCATCCAAGTGGGATTGGTGTACTGATCATTACGTGAATATATCATGAAGATTGGAGGAAAAAATATATGTTGAGATTTCAGGAGACTCTAGTGTTTGGAAGTTTGGCAACCCCTTTCCATATAAGTGTTATTCGCAGTCCCTGCATTAGGCTACATCAAGTGGAAACAAAACTTAGAGATAGAACGTAGAACTACTGTATTGTGTCAAGTTTCAAGAAGCTAGCACAAACTGTGTTTGATTTAGAGATCGAACTGCATCTGTCAATATAGGAGAAAACAGAGTGAAACCTAAAAATTCAAACTGTTACTGCAAACGAATGCTTCAACCTAGGAGAACGAAACTTGGGAATCCAAGTTTGATTGGTGTACTGCTCATTACTTGAAAGTATCATGAAGGTCGGAAGAAAAAATATATGTTGTGATTACAGGAGACTGTAGTTTTTTGGCAGCCTAACAACGCCTTTCATTGAATGAGTTATTCTCCAGTCTCTGCTTAAGGCTCCATCAAGAGGAAACAAACCTTAGAGATAGAATGTAGAACTACTGTGTTGTGTCAAGTTTCAAGAAGCTAGCAGAAACCGTGTTTGATTTAGAGTTCGAACTGCATCTCTCAATATAGGAGAAAACAGAGTGAAACCTAAAAATTCAAACTGTTACTGCAAACGAATGCTTCAACCTAGGAGAACAAAACTTGGGCATCCAAGTATGATTGGTGTACTGCTCATTACTTGAAAGTATCATGAAGGTCGGAAGAAAAAATATATGTTGAGATTACAGGAGACTGTAGTTTTTTGCAAACCTAACAACGCCTTTCATTGAATGAGTTATTCACCAGTCTTTGCTTAAGACTACATCAAGAGGAAACAAACCTTAGAGATAGAACGTAGAACTACTGTATTGTGTCAAGTTTCAAGAAGCTAGCACAAACCGTGTTGATTTAGAGTTCGAACTGCATCTGTCAATATACTAGAAAACAGAGTGAAACCTAAAAATTCAAACTGTTACTGCAAACGAATGCTTCAACCTAGAAGAACGAAACTAGGGCATCCAAGTTTGATTGGTTTACTGCTCATTACTTGAAAGTATCATGAAGGTCAGAAGAAAAAATACATGTTGAGATTACAGGAGACTGTAGTTTTTTGGCAACCTAACAACGCATTTAATTGAATGAGTTATTCGCCAGTCTTTGCTTAAGGCTACATAAAGAGGAAACAAACCTTAGAGATAGAACGTAGAAATACTGTATTGTGTCAAGTTTCAAGAAGCTAGCAAGAACCGTGTTGATTTAGAGTTCGAACTGCATCTGTCAATATAGGAGAAAACAGAGTGAAACCTAAAAATTCAAACTGTTACTGCAAACGAATGCTTCAACCTAGAAGAACGAAACTAGGGCATCCAAGTTTGATTGGTGTACTGCTCATTACTTGAAAGTATCATGAAGGTCGGAAGAAAAAATATATGTTGAGATTTCAAGAGACTGTAGTTTTTTGGCAGCCTAACAACGCCTTTCATTGAATGAGTTATTCTCCAGTCTCTGGTTAAGGCTACTTCAAGAGGAAACAATCCTTAGAGATAGAAGGTAGAACTACTGTATTGTGTCAAGTTTCAAGAAGCTAGCACAAACCGTGTTGATTTTGAGTTCGTACTGCATGGGACAATGTAGGAGACAACACAGTGAAACCTAAAAATTCAAACTGTTCCTGGAAACGAATGCTTCAATCTAGGACAACTAAACTTGGCATCCATTTGGGATTGGTGTACTGATCATTATGTGAATGTATCATGAAGATTGGATGAAAAAATATATGTTGAGATTTCAGGAGACTCTAGTGTTTGGAAGTTTGGCAACCCCTTTCCATATAAGTGTTATTCGCAGTCCCTGCATTAGGCTACATCAAGAGGAAACAAAACGTAGAGATAGAACGTAGAACTACTGTATTGTGTCAAGTTTCAAGAAGCTAGCACAAACTGTGTTTGATTTAGAGTTCGAACTGCATCTGTCAATATAGGAGAAAACAGAGTAAAACCTAAAAATTCAAACTGTTACTGCAAATGAATGCTTCAACCTAGGAGAACGAAACTTGGGCATCCAAGTTTGATTGGTGTACTGCTCATTACTTGAAAGTATCATGAAGGTCGGAAGAAAAAATATATGTTGTGATTTCAGGAGACTGTAGTTTTTTGGCAGCCTAACAATGCCTTTCATTGAATGAGTTATTCTCCAGTGTCTGCTTAAGGCTACAACAAGACGAAACAAACCTTAGAGATAGAACGTAGAACTACTGAATTGTGTCAAGTTTCAAGAAGCTAGCAGAAACCGTGTTTGATTTAGAGTTCGAAATGCATCTGTCAATATAGGAGAAAACAGAGTGAAACCTAAAAATTCAAACTGCTACTGCAAACGTATGCTTCTACCTAGAAGAAGGAAACTAGGGCATCCAAGTTTGATTGGTGTACTGCTCATTACTTGAAAGTATCATGAAGGTCGGAAGAAAAAATATATGTTGAGATTACAGGAGACTGTAGTTTTTTGCCAACCTAACAACGCCTTTCATTGAATGAGTTATTCACCAGTCTTTGCTTAAGACTACATCAAGAGGAAACAAACCTTAGAGATAGAACGTAGAACTACTGTATTGTGTCAAGTTTCAAGAAGCTAGCACAAACCGTGTTGATTTAGAGTTCGAACTGCATCTGTCAATATACTAGAAAACAGAGTGAAACCTAAAAATTCAAACTGTTACTGCAAACGAATGCTTCAACCTAGAAGAAAGAAACTAGGGCATCCAAGTTTGATTGGTGTACTGCTCATTACTTGAAAGTATCATGAAGGTAAGAAGAAAAAATATATGTTGAGATTACAGGAGACTGTAGTTTTTTGGCAACCTAACAACGCATTTAATTGAATGAGTTATTCGCCAGTCTTTGCTTATGGCTACATCAATAGGAAACAAACCTTAGAGATAGAACGTAGAACTACTGTATTGTGTCAAGTTTCAAGAAGCTAGCACAAACCGTGTTGATTTAGAGTTCGAACTGCATCTGTCAATATAGGAGAAAACAGAGTGAAACCTAAAAATTCAAACTGTTACTGCAAACGAATGCTTCAACCTAGAAGAACGAAACTAGGGCATCCAAGTGTGATTGGTGTACTGCTCATTACTTGAAAGTATCAGGAAGGTTGGAAGAAAAAATATATGTTGTGATTTCAGGAGACTGTAGTTTTTTGGCAGCCTAACAATGCCTTTCATTGAATGAGTTATTCTCCAGTCTCTGTTTAAGGCTACATCAAGAGGAAACAAACCTTAGAGATAGAACGTAGAACTACTGTATTGTGTCAAGTTACAAGAAGCTAGATCAAACCGTGTTGATTTAGAGTTCGTACTGCATCTGTCAATATAGGAGAAAACAGAGTGAAACCTAAAAATTCAAACTGTTCCTGGAAACGAATGCTTCAATCTAGGAGAACTAAACTTGGGCATCCAAGTGGGATTGGTGTACTGATCATTACGTGAATGTATCATGAAGATTGGATGAAAAAATATATGTTGAGATTTCAGGAGACTCTAGTGTTTGGAAGTTTGGCAACCCCTTTCCATATAAGTGTTATTCGCAGTACCTGCATTAGGCTACATCAAGAGGAAACAAAACTTAGAGATAGAACGTAGAACTACTGTATTGTGTCAAGTTTCAAGAAGCTAGCACAAACTGTGTTTGATTTAGAGTTCGAACTGCATCTGTCAATATAGGAGAAAACAGAGTGAAACCTAAAAATTCAAACTGTTACTGCAAACGAATGCTTCAACCTAGGAGAACGAAACTTGGGCATCCAAGTTTGATTGGTGTACTGCTCATTACTTGAAAGTATCATGAAGGTCGGAAGAAAAAAATATATGTTGAGATTTCAGGAGACTGTAGTTTTTTGGCAGCCTAACAACGCCTTTCATTAAATGAGTTATTCTCCAGTCTCTGCTTAAGGCTACTTCAAGAGGAAACAAACCTTAGAGATAGAACGTAGAACTACTGTATTGTGTCAAGTTTCAAGAAGCTAGCACAAACCGTGTTGATTTTGAGTTCGTACTGCATGTGTCAATGTAGGAGAAAACAGAGTGAAACCTAAAAATTCAAACTGTTCCTGGAAACGAATGCTTCAATCTAGGACAACTAAACTTGGGCATCCATGTGGGATTGGTGTACTGATCATTACGTGAATGTATCATGAAGATTGGATGAAAAAATATATGTTGAGATTTCAGGAGACTCTAGTGTTTGGAAGTTTGACAACCCCTTTCCATATAAGTGTTATTCGCAGTCCCTGCATTAGGCTACATCAAGTGGAAACAAAACTTAAGATAGAATTTAGAACTACTGTATTGTGTCAAGTTTCAAGAAGCTAGCACAAACCGTGTTGATTTAGAGTTCGAACTGCATCTGTCAATATAGGAGAAAACAGAGTGAAACCTAAAAATTCAAACTGTTACTGCAAAGGAATGCTTCAACCTAGAAGAACGAAACTAGGGCATCCAAGTTTGATTGGTGTACTGCTCATTACTTGAAAGTATCATGAAGGTCAGAAGAAAAAATATATGTTGAGATAACAGGAGACTGTAGTTTTTTGGCAACCTAACAACGCCTTTCATTGAATGAGTTATTCTCCAGTCTCTGCTTAAGGCTACATCAAGAGGAAACAAACCTTAGAGATAGAACGTAGAGCTATTGTATTGTGTCAAGTTTCAAGAAGCTAGATCAAACCGTGTTGATTTAGAGTTTGTACTGCATCTGTCAATATAGGAGAAAACAGAGTGAAACCTAAAAATTCAAACTGTTCCTGGAAACAAATGCTTCAATCTAGGAGAACTAAACTTGGGCATCCAAGTGGGATTGGTGTACTGATCATTACGTGAATGTATCATGAAGATTGGATGAAAAAATATATGTCGAGATTTCAGGAGACTCTAGTGTTTGGAAGTTTGGCAACCCCTTTCCATATAAGTGTTATTCGCAGTCCCTGCATTAGGCTACATCAAGAGGAAACAATACTTAGAGTAAAACGTAGAACTACTGTATTGTGTCAAGTTTCAAGAGGCTAGCACAAACTGTGTTTGATTTAGAGTTCGAACTGCATCTGTCAATATAGAAGAAAACAGAGTGAAACCTAAAAATTCAAACTGTTACTGCAAACGAATGCTTCAACCTAGGAGAACGAAACTTGGGCATCCAAGTTTGATTGGTGTACTGCTCATTACTTGAAAGTATCATGAAGGTCGGAAGAAAAAAAAATATGTTGTGATTTCAGGAGACTGTAGTTTTTTGGCAGCCTAACAATGCCTTTCATTGAATGAGTTATTCTCCAGTCTCTGATTAAGGCTCCATCAAGAGGAAACAAACCTTAGAGATAGAACGTAGAACTACTGTTTTGTGTCAAGTTTTAAGAAGCTAGCAGAAACCGTGTTTGATTTAGAGTTCGAACTGCATCTGTCAATATAGGAGAAAACAGAGTGAAACCTAAAAATTCAAACTGTTACTGCAAACGAATGCTTCAACCTAGAAGAAGGAAACTAGGGCATCCAAGTTTGATTGGTGTACTGCTCATTACTTGAAAGTATCATGAAGGTAGGAAGAAAAAATATATGTTGACATTTCAGGAGACTGTAGTTTTTTGGCAGCCTAACAACGCCTTTCATTGAATGAGTTATTCTCCAGTCTCTGCTTAAGGCTACATCAAGAGGAAACAAAATTTAGAGATAGAACGTAGAACTACTGTATTGTGTCAAGTTTCAAGAAGCTAGCACAAACCGTGTTGATTTAGAGTTCGTACTGCATCTGTCAATATAAGAGAAAACAGAGGGAAACCTAAAAATTCAAACTGTTCCTGGAAACAAATGTTTCAATCTAGGAGAACTAAACTTGGGCATCCAAGTGGGATTGGTGTACTGATCATTACGTGAATGTATCATGAAAATTGGATTAAAAAATATATGTTGAGATTTCAGGAGACTCTAGTGTTTGGAAGTTTGGCAACCCCTTTCCATATAAGTGTTATTCACAGTCCCTGCATTAGGCTACATCAAGAGGAAACAAAACTTAGAGATAGAACGTAGAACTACTGTATTGTGTCAAGTTTCAAGAAGCTAGCACAAACTGTGTTTGATTTAGAGTTCGAACTGCATCTGTCAATATAGGAGAAAACAGAGTGAAACCTAAAAATTCAAACTGTTACTGCAAATGAATGCTTCAACCTAGGAGAACTTAACTTGGGCATCCAAGTTTGATTGGTGTACTGCTCATTACTTGAAAGTATCATGAAGGTCGGAAGAAAAAATATATGTTGTGATTTCAGGAGACTGTAGTTTTTTGGCAGCCTAACAATGCCTTTCATTGAATGAGTAATTCTCCAGTCTCTGCTTAAGGCTACATCAAGACGAAACAAACCTTAGAGATAGAACGTAGAACTACTGTATTGTGTCAAGTTTCAAGAAGCTAGCAAAAACCGTGTTTGATTTAGAGTTCGAACTGCATCTGTCAATATAGGAGAAAACAGAGTGAAACCTAAAAATTCAAACTGCTACTGCAAACGAATGCTTCAACCTAGAAGAAGGAAACTAGGGCATCCAAGTTTGATTTGTGTACTGCTCATTACTTGAAAGTATCATGAAGGTCGGAAGACAAAATATATGTTGAGATTACAGGAGACTGTAGTTTTTTGCCAACCTAACAACGCCTTTCATTGAATGAGTTATTCACCAGTCTTTGCTTAAGACTACATCAAGAGGAAACAAACCTTAGAGATAGAACGTAGAACTACTGTATTGTGTCAAGTTTCAAGAAGCAAGCACAAACCGTGTTGATTTAGAGTTCGAACTGCATCTGTCAATATAGGAGAAAACAGAGTGAAACCTAAAAATTCAAACTGTTACTGCAAACGAATGCTTCAACCTAGAAGAAGGAAACTAGGGCATCCAAGTTTGATTAGTGTACTGCTCATTACTTGAAAGTATCATGAAGTTCGGAAGAAAAAATATATGTTGAGATTACAGGAGACTGTAGTTTTTTGGCAACCTAACAATGCATTTCATTGAATGAGTTTTTCGCCAGTCTTTGCTTAAGGCTACATCAAGAGGAAACAAACCTTAGAAATAGAACGTAGAACTACTGTATTGTGTCAAGTTTCAAGAAGCTAGCACAAACCGTGTTGATTTAGAGTTCGAACTGCATCTGTCAATATAGGAGAAAACAGTGTGAAACCTAAAAATTCAAACTGTTACTGCAAACGAATGCTTCAACCTAGGAGAACGAAACTTGGGCATCCAAGTTCGATTGGTGTACTGCTCATTACTTGAAAGTATCATGAAGGTCGGAAGAAAAAATATATATTGTGAAATCAGGAGACTGTAGTTTTTTTGCAGCCTAACAACGCCTTTCATTGAATGAGTTATTCTCCAGTCTCTGCATAAGGCTACATCAAGAGGAAACAAACATTAGAGATAGAACGTAGAACTACTGTATTTTGTCAAGTTTCAAGAAGCTAGATCAAACCGTGTTGATTTAGAGTTCGTACTGCATCTGTCAATATAGGAGAAAACCGAGTGAAACCTAAAAATTCAAACTGTTCCTGGAAACGAATGCTTCAATCTAGGAGAACTAAACTAGGGCATCCAAGTGGGATTGGTGTACTCATCATTACGTGAATATATCATGAAGATTGGATGAAAAAATATATGTTGATATTTCAGGAGACTCTAGTGTTTGGACGTTTGGCAACCCTTTTCCATATAAGTGTTATTCGCAGTCCCTGCATTAGGCTACATCAAGAGGAAACAAAACTTAGAGATAGAACGTAGAACTACTGTATTGTGTCAAGTTTCAAGAAGCTAGCACAAACTGTGTTTGATTTAGAGTTCGAACTGCATCTGTCAATATAGGAGAAAACAGAGTGAAACCTAAAAATTCAAACTGTTACTGCAAACGAATGCTTCAACCTAGGACAACGAAACTTCGGCATCCAAGTTCGATTGGTGTACTGCTCATTACTTGAAAGTATTATGAAGGTCGGAAGAAAAAAATATATATTGTGATTTCAGGAGACAGTAGTTTTTTGCAGCCTAACAACGCCTTTCATTGAATGAGTTATTCTCCAGTCTCTGCTTAAGGCTACATCAAGAGGAAACAAACATTAGAGATAGAACGTAGAACTACTGTATTTTGTCAAGTTTCAAGAAGCTAGATCAAACCGTGTTGATTTAGAGTTCGTACTGCATCTGTCAATATAGGAGAAAACAGAGTGAAACCTAAAAATTCAAACTATTCCTGGACACGAATGCTTCAATCTAGGAGAACTAAACTTGGGCATCCAAGTGGGATTGGTGTACTCATCATTACGTGAATATATCATGAAGATTGGATGAAAAAATATATGTTGAGATTTCAGTACACTCTAGTGTTTGGAAGTTTGGCAACCCCTTTCGATATAAGAGTTATTCGCAGTCCCTGCATTAGGCTACATCAAGAGGAAACAAAACTTAGAGATAGAACGTAGAACTACTGTATTGTGTCATATTTCAAGAAGCTAGCACAAACTGTGTTTGATTTAGAGTTCGAACTGCATCTGTCAATATAGGAGAAAACAGAGTGAAACTTAAAATTTCAAACTGTTACTGCAAACGAATGCTTCAACCTAGAAGAACGAAACTTGGGCATCCAAGTTTGATTGGTGTACTGCTCATTACTTGAAAGTATCATGAATGTCGGAAGAAAAAATATATGTTGAGATTACAGGAGACTGTAGTTTTTTGGCAACCTAACAACGCATTTCATTGAATGAGTTATTCGCCAGTCTTTGCTTAAAGCTACATCAAGAGGAAACAAACCTTAGCGATAGAACGTAGAACTACTGTATTGTGTCAAGTTTCAAGAAGCTAGCACAAACCGTGTTGATTTAGAGTTCGTACTGCATCTGTCAATATAGGAGAAAACAGAGTGAAACCTAAAAATTCAAACTGTTCCTGGAAACGAATGCTTCAATCTAGGAAAACTAAACTTGGGCCTCCAAGTGGGATTGGTGTACTGATCATTACGTGAATGTATCATGAAGATTGGATGAAAAAATATATGTAGAGATTTCAGGAGAACTCTAGTGTTTGGAAGTTTGGCAAACCCTTTTCATATAAGTTTTATTCGCAGTCCCTGCATTAGGCTACATCAAGAGGAAACAAAACTTAGAGATAGAACGTAGAACTACTGTATTGTGTCAAGTTTCAAGAATCTAGCACAAACTGTGTTTGATTTAGAGTTCAAACTGCATCTGTCAATATAGGAGAAAACAGAGTGAAACCTAAAAATTCAAACTGTTACTGCAAACGAATGCTTCAACCTAGGAGAACAAAACTTGGGCATCCACTTTGATTTGTGTACTGCTCATTACTTGAAAGTATCACGAAGGTCAGAAAAAAAATATATGCTGTGATTTCAGGAGACTGTAGTTTTTTGGCAGCCTAACAACGCCTTTCATTGAATGAGTTATTCTCCAGTCTCTGCTTAAGGCTACATCAAGACGAAACAAACCTTAGAGATAGATAGAACGTAGAACTACTGTATTGTGTCAAGTTTCAAGAAGCTAGCAGAAACCGTGTTGATTTAGAGTTCGAACTGCATCTGTCAATATAGGAGAAAACAGAGTGAAACCTAAAAATTCAAACTGTTACTGCAAACGAATGCTTCAACCTAGAAGAACGAAACTAGGGCATCCAAGTTTGATTGGTGTACTGCTCATTACTTGAAATTATCATGAAGGTCGGAAGAAAAAATATGTGTTGTGATTTCAGGAGACTGTAGTTTTGTGGCAGCCTAACAACGCCTTTCATTAAATGAGTTATTCTCCAGTCTCTGCTTAAGGCTACATCAAGAGGAAACAAACCTTAGAGATAGAACGTAGAACTACTGTATTGTGTCAAGTTTCAAGAAGCTAGCACAAACCGTGTTGATTTAGAGTTCGTACTGCATCTGTCAATATAGGAGAAAACAGAGTGAAACCTAAAAATTCAAACTGTTCCTGGAAACGAATGCTTCAATCTAGGAGAACTAAACTTGGGCATTCAAGTGGGATTGGTGTACTGATCATTACGTGAATGTATCATGAAGATTGGATGAAAAAATATATGTTGAGATTTCAGGAGACTCTAGTGTTTGGAAGTTTGGCAACCCCTATCCAATAAGTGTTTTTCTCCAGTCTCTGCTTAAGGCTACATCAAGAGGAAATAAACCGTACAGATAGAACGTAGAACGACTGTATTGTGTCAAGTTTCAAGAAGCTAGCACAAACCGTGTTGATTTAGAGTTCGAACTGCATCTGTCAATATAGGAGAAAACAGAGTGAAACCTAAATATTCAAACTGTTACTGCAAACGAATGCTTCAACCTAGAAGAACGAAACTAGGGCATCCAAGTTTGATTGGTGTACTGCTCATTACTTGAAAGTATCATGAAGGTCGGAAGAAAAAATATATGTTGTGATTTCAGGAGACTGTAGTTTTTTGGCAGCCTAACAACGCCTTTCATTGAATGAGTTATTCTCCAGTCTCTGCTTAAGGCTACATCCATAGGAAACAAACCTTAGAGATACAACTTAGAACTACTGTATTATGTCAAGTTTCAAGAAGCTAGCACAAACCGTGTTGATTTAGAGTTTGAACTGCATCTGTCAATATAGGAGAAAACAGTGTGAAACCTAAAAATTCAAACTGTTCCTGGAAACGAATGCTTCAATCTAGGAGAACTAAACTGGGGCATCCAAGTGGGATTGGTGTACTGATCATTACGTGAATGTATCATGAATATTGGATGAAAAAATATATGTTGAGATTTCAGGAGAATCTAGTGTTTGGAAGTTTGGCAACCCCTTTCCATATAAGTGTTATTCGCAGTCCCTGCATTAGGCTACATCAAGAGGAAACAAAACTTAGAGATAGAACGTAGAACTACTGTATTGTGTCAAGTTTCAAGAAGCTAGCACAAACCGTGTTGATTTAGAGTTCGAACTGCATCTGTCAATATAGGAGAAAACAGAGGGAAACCTAAAAATTCCAACTGTTACTGCAAACGAATGCTTCAACCTAGGAGAACAAAACTTGGGCATCCAAGTTTTATTGGTGTACTGCTCATTACTTGAAAGTATCATGACGGTCGGAAGAAAAAATATATATTGTGATTTCAGAAGACTGTAGTTTTTTGGCAGCCTAACAATGCCTTTCATTGAATGAGTTATTCTCCAGTCTCTGCTTAAGGCTACATAAAGACGAAACAAACCTTAGAGATAGAACGTAGAACTACTGTATTGTGTCAAGTCTCAAGAAGCTAGCAGAAACCGTGTTTGATTTAGAGTTCGAACTGCATCTGTCAATATGAGAGAAAACAGAGTGAAACCTAAAAATTCAAACTGTTACTGCAAACGAATGCTTCAACCTAGGAGAACAAAACTTGGGCATCCAAGTTTGATTGGTGTACTGCTCATTACTTGAAATTATCATGAGTGTCGGAAGAAAAAATATATGTTGAGATTACAGGAGACTGTAGTTTTTTGTCAACCTAACAACGCCTTTCATTGAATGAGTTATTCACCAGTCTTTGCTTAAGACTACATCAAGAGGAAACAAACCTTAGAGATAGAACTTAGAACTACTGTATTGTGTCAAGTTTCAAGAAGCTAGCACAAACCGTGTTGATTTAGAGTTCGAACTTCATCTGTCAATATAG
>NW_027515806.1:0-70884 GCF_048772815.1 Callospermophilus lateralis
ACCTAAAAATTCAAAGTGTTACTGGAAACGAACGCTTGAACCTAGAAGAGTGAAAGTTGGGCATCCAAGTGGGATTAGTGAAATGATCATTACCACCAAGTATCATCAAGTTTTGGTGAAAAAATGTTTGCTGAGATTTCAGCAAACTAGTAGTTTTTTGGAAGCTTGGCAACCCCTTTCAAACGAAAGGGTTTTTCGCCAGTCTCTGCATGGGGTACTTCAAGAGGAAACAAACCATAGAGATAGAACTTAGAACTACTTCATTTGTTCAAGTTTCAAGGAGCTAGCACAAACCGTGTTTGATTTAGAATTCCAAACACAGCTATCTATGTATGAGAAAACAGAGTGAAACCTAAAAATTCAAACTGTTACTGGAAACGAATGCTTCAACCTAGAAGAATAAAAATTGGGCAGCCAAGTGGGATTAGTGAACTGATCATTACCACCAAGTATCATTAAGATTTGGTGAAAAAAGTTTTGCTGAGAGTTCAGCAAACTAGTAGTTTTTTGGAAGCTTGGCCACGCCTTTCAAACGAAAGTGTTTTTCCCCAGTCTCCGCATGGTGTACTTCAAAAGGAAACAAACCATAGAGATATAACATAGAACTACTTCATTTGGTAAAGTTTCAAGGAGCTCGCACAAACCGTGTTTGATTTAGAGTTTCAAACACATCTATCTATATAGCAGGAAACAGAGTGAAACCTAAAAATTCAAAGTGTTACTGGAAACGAACGCTTGAACCTAGAAGAGTGAAACTTGGGCAGCCAAGTGGGATTAGTGAAATGATCATTACCACCAAGTATCATCAAGTTTTGGTGAAAAAAGGTTTGCTGAGATTTCAGCAAACTAGTAGTTTTTTGGAAGCTTGGCAAACCCTTTCAAACGAAAGTGCTTTTCGCCAGTCTCTGCATGGGGTATTTCAAGAGGAAACAAACCATAAAGATAGAACTTAGAACTACTTCATTTGGTCAAGTTTCAAGGAGCTAGCACAAACCATGTTTGATTTAGAATTCCAAACACAGCTATCTATGTATGAGAAAACAGAGTGAAACCTAAAAATTCAAACTGTTACTGGAAACGAATGCTTCAACCTAGAAGAATAATAATTGGGCAGCCAAGTGGGATTAGTGAACTGATTATTACCACCAAGTATCATCAAGATTTGGTGAAAAAATGTTTGCTGAGATTTCAGCAAACTAGTAGTTTTTTGGAAGCTTGGCAACCCCTTTCAAACGAAAGTGTTTTTCGCCAGTCTCTGCATGGGGTACTTCAAGAGGAAACAAACCATAGAGATAGAACTTAGAACTACTTCATTTGGTCAAATTTCAAGGAGCTAGCACAAACCGTGTTTGATTTAGAGTTTCAAACACATCTATCTATATAGCAGAAAACAGAGTGAAACCTAAAAATTCAAAGTGTTACTGGAAACGAATGCTTCAACCTAGAAGAATAAAAATTGGGCAGCCAAGTGGGATTAGTGTACTGATCATTACCACCAAGTATCATTAAGATTTGGTGAAAAAAGTTTTGCTGAGATTTCATCAAACTAGTAGTTTTTTGGAAGCTTGGCCACCCCTTTCAAAAGAAAGTGTTTTTCGCCAGTCTCTGCATGGTGTACTTCAAGAGGAAACAAACCGTAGAGATGGAACATAGAACTACTTCATTTGGTAAAGTTTCAAGGAGCTCGCACAAACCGTGTTTGATTTAGAGTTTCAAACACATCTATCTATATAGCAGGAAACAGAGTGAAACCTAAAAATTCAAAGTGTTACTGGAAACGAATGCTTCAACCTAGAAGAATAAAAATTGGGCAGCCAAGTGGGATTAGTGTACTGATCATTACCACCAAGTATCATTAAGATTTGGTGAAAAAGTTTTGCTGAGATTTCAGCAAACTAGTAGTTTTTTGGAAGCTTGGCCACCCTTTCAAACGAAAGTGTTTTTCGCCAGTCTCTGCATGGTGTACTTCAAGAGGAAACAAACCGTAGAGATGGAACATAGAACTACTTCATTTGGTAAAGTTTCAAGGAGCTAGCACAAACCGTGTTTGATTTAGAGTTTCAAACACAGCTATCTATTTAGCAGAAAACAGAGTGAAACCTAAAAATTCAAAGTGTTACTGGAAACGAACGCTTGAACCTAGAAGAGTAAAAATTGGGCAGCCAAGTGGGCTTAGTGAGCTGATCATTACCACCATGTATCATCAAGATTTGGTGAAAAAATGTTTGCTGAGATTTCAGCAAACTAGTAGTTTTTTGGAAGCTTGGCCACCCCTTTCAAACGAAAGTGTTTTTCGCCAGTCTCTGCATGGTGTACTTCAAGAGGAAACAAACCATAGAGATGGAACATAGAACTACTTCATTTGGTAAAGTTTCAAAAAGCTAGCACAAACCGTGTTTGATTTACAGTTTCAAACACATCTATCTATAAAGCAGAAAACAGAGTGAAACCTAAAAATTCAAAGTGTTACTGGAAACGAACGCTTGAACCTAGAAGAGTAAAAATTGGGCAGCCAAGTGGGCTTAGTGAACTGATCATTACCCCCAAGTATCATCAAGGTTTGGTGAAAAAATGTTTGATGAGATTTCAGCAAACTAGTAGTTTTTTGGGAGCTTGGCCACCCCTTTCAAACGAAAGTGTTTTTCGCCAGTCTCTGCATGGGGTACTTCAAGAGGAAACAAACCATAGAGATAGAACTTAGAACTACTTCATTCGTCAAGTTTCAAGGAGCTAGCACAAACCGTGTTTGATTTAGAGTTTCAAACACATCTATCTATATAGCAGAAAACAGAGTGAAACCTAAAAATTCAAAGTGTTACTGGAAACGAACGCTTGAACCTAGAAGAGTGAAAGTTGGGCATCCAAGTGAGATTAGTGAAATGATCATTACCACCAAGTATCTTCAAGTTTTGGTGAAAAAATGTTTGCTGAGATTTCAGCAAACTAGTAGTTTTTTGGAAGCTTGGCCACCCCTTTCAAACGAAAGGGTTTTTCGCCAGTCTCTGCATGGGGTACTTCAAGAGGAAACAAACCATAGAGATAGAACTTAGAACTACTTCATTTGGTCAAGTTTCAAGGAGCTAGCACAAACCGTGTTTGATTTAGAGTTTCAAACACAGCTATCTATTTAGCAGAAAACAGAGTGAAACCTAAAAATTAAAAGTGTTACTGGAAACGAACGCTTGAACCTAGAAGAGTAAAAGTTGGGCAGCCAAGTGGGCTTAGTGAGCTGATCATTACCACCAAGTATCATCAAGATTTGGTGAAAAAATGTTTGCTGAGATTTCAGGAAACTAGTAGTTTTTTGGAAGCTTGGCAACCCCTTTCAAACGAAAGTGTTTTTCACCAGTCTCTGCATGGGGTACTTCAAGAGGATACAAACCATAGAGATAGAACTTAGAACTACTTCATTTGATCAAGTTTCAAGGAGCTAGCACAAACCGTGTTTGATTTAGAATTCCAAACACAGCTATCTATATATGAGAAAACAGAGTGAATCCTAAAAATTCAAACTGTTACTGGAAACGAATGCTTCAACCTAGAAGAATAAAAATTGGACAGCCAATTGGGATTAGTGAACTGATAATTACCACCAAGTATCATCAAGATTTGGTGAAAAAATGTTTGCTGAGATTTCAGAAAACTAGTAGTTTTTTGGAAGCTGGTTAACCCCTTTCAAACGAAAGTGTTTTTCGCCAGTCTCTGCATGGGGTACTTCAAGAGGAAACAAACCATAGAGATAGAACTTAGAAGTACTTCATTTGGTCAAATTTCAAGGAGCTAGCACAAAACGTGTTTGATTTAGAGTTTCAAACACATCTATCTATATAGCAGAAAACAGAGTGAAACCTAAAAATTCAAAGTGTTACTGGAAACGAACGCTTGAACCTAGAAGAGTGAAAGTTGGGCATCCAAGTGAGATTAGTGAAATGATCATTACCACCAAGTATCATCAAGTTTTGGTGAAAAAATGTTTGCTGAGATTTCAGCAAACTAGTAGTTTTTTGGAAGCTTGGCCACCCCTTTCAAACGAAAGGGTTTTTCGCCAGTCTCTGCATGGGGTACTTCAAGAGGAAAAAAACCATAGAGATAGAACTTAGAACTACTTCATTTGGTCAAGTTTCAAGGAGCTAGCACAAACCGTGTTTGATTTAGAGTTTCAAACACAGCTATCTATTTAGCAGAAAACAGAGTGAAACCTAAAAATTAAAAGTGTTACTGGAAACGAACGCTTGAACCTAGAAGAGTAAAAGTTGGGCAGCCAAGTGGGCTTAGTGAGCTGATCATTACCACCAAGTATCATCAAGATTTGGTGAAAAAATGTTTGCTGAGATTTCAGCAAACTAGTAGTTTTTTGGAAGCTTGGCAACCCCTTTCAAACGAAAGTGTTTTTCGCCAGTCTCTGCATGGGGTACTTCAAGAGGATACAAACCATAGAGATAGAACTTAGAACTACTTCATTTGATCAAGTTTCAAGGAGCTAGCACAAACCGTGTTTGATTTAGAATTCCAAACACAGCTATCTATATATGAGAAAACAGAGTGAATCCTAAAAATTCAAACTGTTACTGGAAACGAATGCTTCAACCTAGAAGAATAAAAATTGGACAGCCAATTGGGATTAGTGAACTGATAATTACCACCAAGTATCATCAAGATTTGGTGAAAAAATGTTTGCTGAGATTTCAGAAAACTAGTAGTTTTTTGGAAGCTGGTTAACCCCTTTCAAACGAAAGTGTTTTTCGCCAGTCTCTGCATGGGGTACTTCAAGAGGAAACAAACCATAGAGATAGAACTTAGAAGTACTTCATTTGGTCAAATTTCAAGGAGCTAGCACAAAACGTGTTTGATTTAGAGTTTCAAACACATCTATCTATATAGCAGAAAACAGAGTGAAACCTAAAAATTCAAAGTGTTACTGGAAACGAATGCTTCAACCTAGAAGAATAAAAATTGGGCAGCCAAGTGGGATTAGTGAACTGATCATTACCACCAAGTATCATTAAGATTTGGTGAAAAAAGTTTGCTGAGAGTTCAGCAAACTAGTAGTTTTTTGGAAGCTTGGCCACCCCTTTCAAACGAAAGTGTTTTTCGCCAGTCTCTGCATGGTGTACTTCAAGAGGAAACAAACCGTAGAGATGGAACATAGAACTACTTCATTTGGTAAAGTTTCAAGGAGCTAGCACAAACCGTGTTTGATTTAGAGTTTCAAACACAGCTATCTATTTAGCAGAAAACAGAGTGAAACCTAAAAATTCAAAGTGTTACTGGAAACGAACGCTTGAACCTAGAAGAGTAAAAATTGGGCAGCCAAGTGGGCTTAGTGAGCTGATCATTACCACCATGTATCATCAAGATTTGGTGAAAATGTTTGCTGAGATTTCAGCAAACTAGTAGTTTTTTGGAAGCTTGGCAACCCCTTTCAAACGAAAGTGTTTTTCACCAGTCTCTGCATGGGGAACTTCAAGAGGATACAAACCATAGAGATAGAACTTAGAAATACTTCATTTGATCAAGTTTCAAGGAGCTAGCACAAACCGTGTTTGATTTAGAATTCCAAACACATCTATCTATATAGCAGAAAACAGAGTGAAACCTAAAAATTCAAAGGGTTACTGGAAACGAACGCTTGAACCTAGAAGAGTGAAAGTTGTGCAGCCAGGTGGGCTTAGTGAGCTGATCATTACCACCAAGTATCATCAAGATTTGCTGAAAAAATGTTTGCTGAGATTTCATCAAACTAGTAGTTTTTTGGAAGCTTGGCAACCAATTTCAAACGAAAGTGTTTTTCGCCAGTCTCTGCATGGGGTACTTCAAGAGGAAACAAACCATAGAGATAGAACTTAGAACTACTTCATTTGGTCAAATTTCAAGGAGCTAGCACAAACCGTGTTTGATTTAGAGTTTCAAACACATCTATCTATATAGCAGAAAACAGAGTGAAACCTAAAAATTCAAAGTGTTACTGGAAATGAATGCTTCAACCTAGAAGAATAAAAATTGAACAGCCAAGTGGGATTAGTGAACTGATCATTACCACCAAGTATCATTAAGATTTGGTGAAAAAAGTTTTGCTGAGATTTCAGCAAACTAGTAGTTTTTTGGAAGCTTGGCCACCCCTTTCAAACGAAAGTGTTTTTCGCCAGTCTCTGCATGGTGTACTTCAAGAGGAAACAAACCGTGGAGATGGAACATAGAACTACTTCATTTGGTAAAGTTTCAAGGAGCTAGCACAAACCGTGTTTGATTTAGAGTTTCAAACACAGCTATCTATTTAGCAGAAAACAGAGTGAAACCTAAAAATTCAAAGTGTTACTGGAAACGAACCCTTGAACCTAGAAGAGTAAAAATTGGGCAGCCAAGTGGGCTTAGTGAGCTGATCATTACCACCAAGTATCATCAAGATTTGGTGAAAAAATGTTTGCTGAGATTTCAGCAAACTAGTAGTTTTTTGGAAGCTTGGCAACCCCTTTCAAACGAAAGTGTTTTTCGCCAGTCTCTGCATGGGGTACTTCAAGAGGATACAAACCATAGAGATAGAACTTAGAACTACTTCATTTGATCAAGTTTCAAGGAGCTAGCACAAACCGTGTTTGATTTAGAATTCCAAACACAGCTATCTATATATGAGAAAACAGAGTGAATCCTAAAAATTGAAACTGTTACTGGAAACGAATGCTTCAACCTAGAAGAATAAAAATTGGGCAGCCAATTGGGATTAGTGAACTGATCATTACCACCATGTATCATCAAGATTTGGTGAAAAAATGTTTGCTGAGATTTCAGCAAACTAGTAGTTTTTTGGAAGCTTGGCAACCACTTTCAAACGAAAGTTTTTTTCGCCAGTCTCTGCATGGGGTACTTCAAGAGGAAACAAACCATAGAGATAGAACTTAGAACTACTTCATTTGGTCAAATTTCAAGGAGCTAGCACAAACCGTGTTTGATTTAGAGTTTCAAACACATCTATCTATATAGCAGAAAACAGAGTGAAACCTAAAAATTCAAAGTGTTACTGGAAACGAATGCTTCAACCTAGAAGAATAAAAATTGGGCAGCCAAGTGGGATTAGTGAACTGATCATAACCAACAAGTATCATTAAGATTTGGTGAAAAAAGTTTTGCTGAGATTTCAGCAAACTAGTAGTTTTTTGGAAGCTTGGCCACCCCTTTCAAACAAAAGTGTTTTTCGCCAGTCTCTGCATGGTGTACTTCAAGAGGAAACAAACCGTAGAGATGGAACATAGAACTACTTCATTTGGTAAAGTTTCAAGGAGCTAGCACAAACCGTGTTTGATTTAGAGTTTCAAACACAGCTATCTATTTAGCAGAAAACAGAGTGAAACCTAAAAATTCAAAGTGTTAGTGGAAACGAACGCTTGAACCTAGAAGAGTAAAAATTGGGCAGCCAAGTGGGCTTAGTGAGCTGATCATTACCACCAAGTATCATCAAGATTTGGTGAAAAAATGTTTGCTGAGATTTCAGCAAACTAGTAGTTTTTTGGAAGCTTGGCAACCCCTTTCAAACGAAAGTGTTTTTCGCCAGTCTCTGCATGGGGTACTTCAAGAGGATACAAACCATAGAGATAGAACTTAGAACTACTTCATTTGATCAAGTTTCAAGGAGCTAGCACAAACCGTGTTTGATTTAGAATTCCAAACACAGCTATCTATATATGAGAAAACAGATTGAATCCTAAAAATTCAAACTGTTACTGGAAACGAATGCTTCAACCTAGAAGAATAAAAAATTGGGCAGCCAATTGGGATTAGTGAACTGATCATTACCACCAAGTATCATCAAGATTTGGTGAAAAAATGTTTGCTGAGATTTCAGAAAACTAGTAGTTTTTTGGAAGCTTATCAACCCCTTTCAAACGAAAGTGTTTTTCGCCAGTCTCTGCATGGGGTACTTCAAGAGGAAACAAACCATAGAGATGGAACTTAGAACTACTTACTTTGTCAAGTTTCACGGAGCTAGCACAAACCGTGTTTGATTTAGAGTTTAAAACACATCTATCTATATAGCAGAAAACAGAGTGAAACCTAAAAATTCAAAGTGTTACTGGAAACGAATGCTTCAACCTAGAAGAATAAAAATTGGGCAGCCAAGTGGGATTAGTGAACTGATCATTACCACCAAGTATCATCAAGATTTGGTGAAAAAATGTTTGCTAAGATTTCAGCAAACTAGTAGTTTTTTGGAAGCTTGGCAACCCCTTTCAAACGAAAGTGTTTTTCGCCAGTCTCTGCATGGGGTACTTCAAGAGGAAACAAATCATAGAGATAGAACTTAGAACTTCTTCATTTGGTCAAGTTTCAAGGAGCTAGCACAAACCGTGTTTGATTTAGAGTTTCAAACACAGCTATCTATTTAGCAGAAAACAGAGTGAAACCTAAAAATTCAAAGTGTTACTGGAAACGAACGCTTGAACCTAGAAGAGTAAAAATTGGGCAGCCAAGTGGGCTTAGTGAGCTGATCATTACCACCAAGTATCATCAAGATTTGGTGAAAAAATGTTTGCTGAGATTTCAGCAAACTAGTAGTTTTTTGGAAGCTTGGCCACCCCTTTCAAACAAAAGTGTTTTTCGCCAGTCTCTGCATGGTGTACTTCAAGAGGAAACAAACCGTAGAGATGGAACATAGAACTACTTCATTTGGTAAAGTTTCAAGGAGCTAGCACAAACCGTGTTTGATTTAGAGTTTCAAACACAGCTATCTATTTAGCAGAAAACAGAGTGAAACCTAAAAATTCAAAGTGTTACTGGAAACGAACGCTTGAACCTAGAAGAGTAAAAATTGGGCAGCCAAGTGGGCTTAGTGAGCTGATCATTACCACCAATTATCATCAAGATTTGGTGAAAAAATGTTTGCTGAGATTTCAGCAAACTAGTAGTTTTTTGGAAGCTTGGCAACCCCTTTCAAACGAAAGTGTTTTTCGCCAGTCTCTGCATGGGGTACTTCAAGAGGATACAAACCATAGAGATAGAACTTAGAACTACTTCATTTGATCAAGTTTCAAGGAGCTAGCACAAACCGTGTTTGATTTAGAATTCCAAACACAGCTATCTATATATGAGAAAACAGATTGAATCCTAAAAATTCAAACTGTTACTGGAAACGAATGCTTCAACCTAGAAGAATAAAATTTGGGCAGCCAATTGGGATTAGTGAACTGATCATTACCACCAAGTATAATCAAGATTTGGTTAAAAAATGTTTGCTGAGATTTCAGAAAACTAGTAGTTTTTTGGAAGCTTATCAACCCCTTTCAAACGAAAGTGTTTTTCGCCAGTCTCTGCATGGGGTACTTCAAGAGGAAACAAACCATAGATATGGAACTTAGAACTACTTACTTTGTCAAGTTTCACGGAGCTAGCACAAACCGTGTTTGATTTAGAGTTTCAAACACATCTATCTATATAGCAGAAAACAGAGTGAAACCTAAAAATTCAAAGTGTTACTGGAAACGAATGCTTCAACCTAGAAGAATAAAAATTGGGCAGCCAAGTGGGATTAGTGAACTGATCATTACCACCAAGTATCATCAAGATTTGGTGAAAAAATGTTTGCTAAGATTTCAGCAAACTAGTAGTTTTTTGGAAGCTTGGCAACCCCTTTCAAACGAAAGTGTTTTTCGCAAGTCTCTGCATGGGGTACTTCACGAGGAAACAAATCATAGAGATAGAACTTAGAACTTCTTCATTTGGTCAAGTTTCAAGGAGCTAACACAAACCGTGTTTGATTTAGAGTTTCAAACACATCTATCTATATAGCAGAAAACAGAGTGAAACCTAAAAATTCAAAGGGTTACTGGAAACGAACGCTTGAACCTAGAAGAGTGAAAGTTGTGCAGCCAGGTAGGCTTAGTGAGCTGATCATTACCACCAAGTATCATCAAGATTTGCTGAAAAAATGTTTGCTGAGATTTCATCAAACTAGTAGTTTTTTTGGGAAGCTTGGCAACCCCTTTCAAACGAAAGTGTTTTTCGCCAGTCTCTGCATGGGGTACTTCAAGAGGAAACAAACCATAGAGATAGAACTTAGAACTACTTCATTTGGTCAAGTTTCAAGGAGCTAGCACAAACCGTGATTGATTTAGAGTTTCAAACACATCTATCTATATAGCAGAAAACAGAGTGAAACCTAAAAATTCAAAGGGTTACTGGAAACGAACGCTTGAACCTAGAAGAGTGAAAGTTGTGCAGCCAGGTGGGCTTAGTGAGCTGATCATTACCACCAAGTATCATCAAGATTTGCTGAAAAAATGTTTGCTGAGATTTCATCAAACTAGTAGTTTTTTGGAAGCTTGGCAACCCCTTTCAAACGAAAGTGTTTTTCGCCAGTCTCAGCATGGGGTACTTCAAGAGGAAACAAACCATAGAGATAGAACATAGAACTACTTCATTTGGTCAAATTTCAAGGAGCTAGCACAAACCGTGTTTGATTTAGAGTTTCAAACACATCTATCTATATAGCAGAAAACAGAGTGAAACCTAAAATTTCAAAGTGTTACTGGAAACGAATTCTTCAACCTAGAAGAATAAAAATTGTGTAGCCAAGTGGGATTAGTGAACTGATCATTACCACCAAGTATCATTAAGATTTGGTGAAAAAAGTTTTGCTGAGATTTCAGCAAACTAGTAGTTTTTTGGAAGCTTGGCCACCCCTTTCAAACCAAAGTGTTTTTCGCCAGTCTCTGCATGGTGTACTTCAAGAGAAAACAAACCATAGAGATGGAACATAGAACTACTTCATTTGGTAAAGTTTCAAGGAGCTAGAACAAACCGTGTTTGATTTAGAGTTTCAAACACATCTATCTATATAGCAGAAAACAGAGTGAAACCTAAAAATTCAAAGTGTTACTGGAAACGAACGCTTGAACCTAGAAGAGTGAAAGTTGGGCAGCCAAGTGGGCTTAGTGACATAATCATTACCACCAAGTATCATCAAGATTTGGTGAAAAAATGTTGGCTGAGATTTCAGCAAACTTGTAGTTTTTTGGAAGCTTGGCCACCCCTTTCAAACGAAAGTGTTTTTCGCCAGTCTCTGCATGGGGTACTTCAAGAGGAAACAAACCATAGAGATTGAACTTAGAACTACTTCATTTGGTCAAGTTTCAAGGAGCTAGCACAAACCGTGTTTGATTTAGAGTTTCAAACACATCTATCTATATAGCAGAAAACAGAGTGAAACCTAAAAATTCAAAGTGTTACTGGAAACGAACGCTTGAACCTAGAAGAGTGAAAGTTGGGCAGCCAAGTGGGATTAGTGAACTGATCATTACCACCAAGTATCATCAAGTTTTGGTGAAAAAATGTTTGCTGAGATTTCATCAAACTAGTAGTTTTTTGGAAGCTTGGCAACCCCTTTCTAACGAAAGTGTTTTTCGCCAGTCTCTGCATGGGGTACTTCAAGAGGAAACAAACCATAGAGATAGAACTTAGAACTACTTCATTTGGTCAAGTTTCAAGGAGCTAGCACAAACCGTGTTTGATTTAGAATTCCAAACACAGCTATCTATGTATGAGAAAACAGAGTGAAACCTAAAAATTCAAACTGTTACTGGAAACGAATGCTTCAACCTAGAAAAATAAATATTGGGCAGCCAAGTGGGATTAGTGAACTGATCATTACCACCAAGTATCATCAAGATTTGGTGAAAAAATGTTTGCTGAGATTTCAGCAAACTAGTAGTTTTTTGGAAGCTTGGCCACCCCTTTCAAACGAAAGTGTTTTTCGCCAGTCTCTGCATG
Source organism: Callospermophilus lateralis (assembly GCF_048772815.1). Lineage (NCBI taxonomy): Eukaryota > Metazoa > Chordata > Mammalia > Rodentia > Sciuridae > Callospermophilus > Callospermophilus lateralis. The sequence continues at coordinate 11,758 of NW_027515806.1, forward strand.
GTGTACTTCAAGAGGAAACATACCATAGAGATGGAACATAGAACTACTTCATTTGGTAAAGTTTCAAGGAGCTAGCACAAACCGTGTTTGATTTAGAGTTTCAAACACATCTATCTATATAGCAGAAAACAGAGTAAAACCTAAAAATTCAAAGTGTTACAGGAAACGAACGCTTGAATCTAGAATAGTATAAATTGGGCAGCCAAGTGGGCTTAGTGAACTGATCATTACCACCAAGTATCATCAAGATTTGGTGAAAAAATGTTTGCTGAGATTTCAGCAAACTAGTAGTTTTTTGGAAGCTTGGCAACCCCTTTCAAATGAAAGTGGTTTTTGCCAGTCTCTGCATGGGGTACTTCAAGAGGAAACAAACCGTAGAGATAGAACTTAGAACTACTTCATTTGGTCAAGTTTCACGGAGCTAGCACAAACCGTGTTTGATTTAGAGTTTCAAACACATCTATCTATATAGCAGAAAACAGAGTGAAACCTAAAAATTCAAAGTGTTACTGGAAACGAACGCTTGAACCTAGAAGAGTGAAAGTTGGGCAGCCAAGTGGGATTAGTGAACTGATCTTTACCACCGAGTATCATCAAGATTATGTGAAAAAATGTTTGCTGAGATTTCGGCAAACTAGTAATTTTTTGGAAGCTTTTCAACCCTTTTCAAACGAAAGTGTTTTTCGCCAGTCTCTGCATGGGGTACTTCAAGAGGAAACAAACCATAGAGATAGAACTTAGAACTACTTCATTTGGTCAAGTTTCAAGGAGCTAGCACAAACCGTGTTTGATTTAGAGTTTAAAACACATCTATCTATATAGCAGAAAACAGAGTGAAACCTAAAAATTCAAAGTGTTACTGGAAACGAAAGCTTGAACCTAGAAGAGTGAAAGTTGGGCAGCCAAGTGAGATTAGTTAACTGATCATTACCACCAAGTATCATGAAGATTTGGTGAAAAAAGGTTTGCTGAGATTTCAGCAAACTAGTAGTTTTTTGGAAGCTTGGCAACCCCTTTCAAACGAAAGTGTTTTTCGCCAGTCTCTTCATGGGGTACTTCAAGAGGAAACAAACCATAGAGATAGAACTTAGAACTACTTCATTTGGTCAAGTTTCAAGGAGCTAGCACAAACCGTGTTTGATTTAGAGTTTCAAACACATCTATCTATATAGCAGAAAACAGAGTGAAACCTAAAAATTCAAAGTGTTACTGGAAACGAACGCTTGAACCTAGAAGAGTGAAAGTTGGGCAGCCAAGTGGGATTAGTGAACTGATCATTACCACCAAGTATCATCAAGATTTGGTGAAAAAATTTTTGCTGAGATTTCAGCAAACTAGTAGTTTTTTGGAAGCTTGGCAACCCCTTTCAAACGAAAGTGTTTTTCGCCAGTCTCTGCATGGGGTACTTCAAGAGGAAACAAACCATAGAGATAGAACTTAGAACTACTTCATTTGGTCAAGTTTCAAGGAGCTAGCACAAACCGTGTTTGATTTAGAATTCCAAACACAGCTATCTATGTATGAGAAAACAGAGTGAAACCTAAAAATTCAAACTGTTACTAGAAACGAATGCTTCAACCTAGAAGAATAAATATTGGGCAGCCAAGTGGGATTAGTGAACTGGTCATTACCACCAAGTATCATCAAGATTTGGTGAAAAAAGTTTTGCTGAGATTTCAGCAAACTAGTAGTTTTTTGGAAGCTTGGCCACCCCTTTCAAACGAAAGTGTTTTTCGCCAGTCTCTGCATGGTGTACTTCAAGAAGAAACAAACCATAGAGATGGAACATAGAACTACTTCATTTGGTAAAGTTTCAAGGAGCTAGCACAAACCGTGTTTGATTTAGAGTTTCAAACACATCTATCTATATAGCAGAAAACAGAGTGAAACCTAAAAATTCAAAGTGTTACAGGAAACGAACGCTTGAACCTAGAATAGTATAAATTGGGCAGCCAAGTGGGCTTAGTGAACTGATCATTACCACCAAGTATCATCAAGATTTGGTGAAAAAATGTTTGCTGAGATTTCTGCAAACTAGTAGTTTTTTGGAAGCTTGGCAACCCCTTTCAAACGAAAGTGTTTTTCGCCAGTCTCTGCATGGGGTACTTCAAGAGGAAACAAACCATAGAGATTGAACTTAGAACTACTTCATTTGGTCAAGTTTCAAGGAGCTAGCACAAACCGTGTTTGATTTAGAGTTTCAAACACATCTATCTATATAGCAGAAAACAGAGTGAAACCTAAAAATTCAAAGTGTTACTGGAAACGAACGCTTGAACCTAGAAGAGTGAAAGTTGGGCAGCCAAGTGGGATTAGTGAACTGATCATTACCACCAAGTATCATCAAGTTTTGGTGAAAAAATGTTTGCTGAGATTTCATCAAACTAGTAGTTTTTTGGAAGCTTGGCAACCCCTTTCAAACTAAAGTGTTTTTCGCCAGTCTCTGCATGGGGTACTTCAAGAGGAAACAAACCATAGAGATAGAACTTAGAACTACTTCATTTGGTCAAGTTTCAAGGAGCTAGCACAAACCGTGTTTGATTTAGAATTCCAAACACAGCTATCTATGTATGAGAAAACAGAGTGAAACCTAAAAATTCAAACTGTTACTGGAAACGAATGCTTCAACCTAGAAGAATAAATATTGGGCAGCCAAGTGGGATTAGTGAACTGATCATTACCACCAAGTATCATCAAGATTTGGTGAAAAAATGTTTGCTGAGATTTCAGCAAACTAGTAGTTTTTTGGAAGCTTGGCCACCCCTTTCAAACGAAAGTGTTTTTCGCCAGTCTCTGCATGGTGTACTTCAAGAGGAAACATACCATAGAGATGGAACATAGAACTACTTCATTTGGTAAAGTTTCAAGGAGCTAGCAAAACCGTGTTTGATTTAGAGTTTCAAACACATCTATCTATATAGCAGAAAACAGAGTAAAACCTAAAAATTCAAAGTGTTACAGGAAACAAACGCTTGAATCTAGAATAGTATAAATTGGGCAGCCAAGTGGGCTTAGTGAACTGATCATTACCACCAAGTATCATCAGGATTTGGTGAAAAAATGTTTGCTGAGATTTCAGCAAACTAGTAGTTTTTTGGAAGCTTGGCAACCCCTTTCAAACGAAAGTGGTTTTCGCCAGTCTTTGCATGGGGTACTTCAAGAGGAAACAAACCATAGAGATAGAACTTAGGAGTACTTCATTTTGTCAAGTTTCACGGAGCTAGCACAAACCGTGTTTGATTTAGAGTTTCAAACACATCTATCTATATAGCAGAAAACAGAGTGAAACCTAAAAATTCAAAGTGTTACTGGAAACGAACGCTTGAACTTAGAAGAATGAAAGTTGGGCAGCCAAGTGGGATTAGTGAACTCATCATTACCACCAAGCATCATCAAGTTTTCGTGAAAAAATGTTTGCTGAGATTTCATCAAACTAGTAGTTTTTTGGAAGCTTGGCAACCCCTTTCAAACTAAAGTGTTTTTCGCCAGTCTCTGCATGGGGTACTTCAAGAGGAAACAAACCATAGAGATAGAACTTAGAACTACTTCATTTGGTCAAGTTTCAAGGAGCTAGCACAAACTGTGTTTGATTTAGAATTCCAACACAGCTATCTATGTATGAGAAAACAGAGTGAAACCTAAAAATTCAAAGTGTTACTGGAAACGAATGCTTCAACCTAGAAGAATAAATATTGGGCAGCCAAGTGGGATTAGTGAACTGATCATTACCACCAAGTATCATCAAGATTTGGTGAAAAAATGTTTGCTGAGATTTCAGCAAACTATTAGTTTTTTGGAAGCTTGGCCACCCCTTTCAAACGAAAGTGTTTTTCGCCAGTCTCTGCATGGTGTACTTCAAGAGGAAACATACCATAGAGATGGAACATAGAACTACTTCATTTGGTAAAGTTTCAAGGAGCTAGCACAAACCGTGTTTGATTTAGAGTTTCAAACACATCTATCTATATAGCAGAAAACAGAATGAAACCTAAAAATTCAAAGTGTTACAGGAAACGAACGCTTGAATCTAGAATAGTATAAATTGGGCAGCCAAGTGGGCTTAGTGAACTGATCATTACCACCAAGTATCATCAAGATTTGGTGAAAAAATGTTTGCTGAGATTTCAGCAAACTAGTTTTTTTTTGGAAGCTTGGCAACCCCTTTCAAACGAAAGTGGTTTTCGCCAGTCTCTGCATGGGGTACTTCAAGAGGAAACAAACCATAGAGATAGAACTTAGGAGTACTTCATTTTGTCAAGTTTCACGGAGCTAGCACAAACCGTGTTTGATTTAGAGTTTCAAACACATCTATCTATATAGCAGAAAACAGAGTGAAACCTAAAAATTCAAAGTGTTACTGGAAACGAACGCTTGAACCTAGAAGAGTGAAAGTTGGGCAGCCAAGTGGGATTAGTGAACTGATCATTACCACCGAGTATCATCAAGATTATGTGAAAAAATGTTTGCTGAGATTTCGGCAAACTAGTAATTTTTTGGAAGCTTTTCAACCCTTTTCAAACGAAAGTGTTTTTCGATAGTCTCTGCATGGGGTACTTCAAGAGGAAACAAACCATAGAGATAGAACTTAGAACTACTTCATTTGGTCAACTTTCAAGGAGCTAGCACAAACCGTGTTTGATTTAGAGTTTCAAACACATCTATCTATATAGCAGAAAACAGAGTGAAACCTAAAAATTCAAAGTGTTACTGGAAACGAATGCTTGAACCTAGAAGAGTGAAAGTTGGGCAGCCAAGTGAGATTAGTGAACTGATCATTACCACCAAGTATCATGAAGATTTGGTGAAAAAAGGTTTGCTGAGATTTCAGCAAACTAGTAGTTTTTTGGAAGCTTGGCAACCCCTTTCAAACGAAAGTGTTTTTCGCCAGTCTCTGCATGGTGTACTTCAAGAGGAAACAAACCATAGAGATAGAACTTAGAACTACTTCATTTGGTCAAGTTTCAAGGAGCTAGCACAAACCGTGTTTGATTTAGAGTTTAAAACACATCTATCTATATAGCAGAAAACAGAGTGAAACCTAAAAATTCAAAGTGTTACTGGAAACGAAAGCTTGAACCTAGAAGAGTGAAAGTTGGGCAGCCAAGTGAGATTAGTGAACTGATCATTACCACCAAGTATCATGAAGATTTGGTGAAAAAAGGTTTGCTGAGATTTCAGCAAACTAGTAGTTTTTTGGAAGCTTGGCAACCCCTTTCAAACGAAAGTGTTTTTCGCCAGTCTCTGCATGGGGTACTTCAAGAGGAAACAAACCATAGAGATAGAACTTAGAACTACTTCATTTGGTCAAGTTTCAAGGAGCTAGCACAAACCGTGTTTGATTTAGAATTCCAAACACAGCTATCTATGTATGAGAAAACAGAGTGAAACCTAAAAATTCAAACTGTTACTAGAAACGAATGCTTCAACCTAGAAGAATAAATATTGGGCAGCCAAGTGGGATTAGTGAACTGGTCATTACCACCAAGTATCATCAAGATTTGGTGAAAAAAGTTTTGCTGAGATTTCAGCAAACTACTAGTTTTTTGGAAGCTTGGCCACCCCTTTCAAACGAAAGTGTTTTTCGCCAGTCTCTGCATGGTGTACTTCAAGAAGAAACAAACCATAGAGATGGAACATAGAACTACTTCATTTGGTAAAGTTTCAAGGAGCTAGCACAAACCGTGTTTGATTTAGAGTTTCAAACACATCTATCTATATAGCAGAAAACAGAGTGAAACCTAAAAATTCAAAGTGTTACAGGAAACGAACGCTTGAACCTAGAATAGTATAAATTGGGCAGCCAAGTGGGCTTAGTGAACTGATCATTACCACCAAGTATCATCAAGATTTGGTGAAAAAATGTTTGCTGAGATTTCTGCAAACTAGTAGTTTTTTGGAAGCTTGGCAACCCCTTTCAAACGAAAGTGTTTTTCGCCAGTCTCTGCATGGGGTACTTCAAGAGGAAACAAACCATAGAGATTGAACTTAGAACTACTTCATTTGGTCAAGTTTCAAGGAGCTAGCACAAACCGTGTTTGATTTAGAGTTTCAAACACATCTATCTATATAGCAGAAAACAGAGTGAAACCTAAAAATTCAAAGTGTTACTGGAAACGAACGCTTGAACCTAGAAGAGTGAAAGTTGGGCAGCCAAGTGGGATTAGTGAACTGATCATTACCACCAAGTATCATCAAGTTTTGGTGAAATAATGTTTGCTGAGATTTCATCAAACTAGTAGTTTTTTGGAAGCTTGGCAACCCCTTTCAAACTAAAGTGTTTTTCGCCAGTCTCTGCATGGGGTACTTCAAGAGGAAACAAACCATAGAGATAGAACTTAGAACTACTTCATTTGGTCAAGTTTCAAGGAGCTAGCACAAACCGTGTTTGATTTAGAATTCCAAACACAGCTATCTATGTATGAGAAAACAGAGTGAAACCTAAAAATTCAAACTGTTACTGGAAACGAATGCTTCAACCTAGAAGAATAAATATTGGGCAGCCAAGTGGGATTAGTGAACTGATCATTACCACCAAGTATCATCAAGATTTGGTGAAAAAATGTTTGCTGTTGCTGAGATTTCAGCAAACTAGTAGTTTTTTGGAAGCTTGGCCACCCCTTTCAAACGAAAGTGTTTTTCGCCAGTCTCTGCATGGTGTACTTCAAGAGGAAACATACCATAGAGATGGAACATAGAACTACTTCATTTGGTAAAGTTTCAAGGAGCTAGCAAAACCGTGTTTGATTTAGAGTTTCAAACACATCTATCTATATAGCAGAAAACAGAGTAAAACCTAAAAATTCAAAGTGTTACAGGAAACAAACGCTTGAATCTAGAATAGTATAAATTGGGCAGCCAAGTGGGCTTAGTGAACTGATCATTACCACCAAGTATCATCAAGATTTGGTGAAAAAATGTTTGCTGAGATTTCAGCAAACTAGTAGTTTTTTGGAAGCTTGGCAACCCCTTTCAAACGAAAGTGGTTTTCGCCAGTCTTTGCATGGGGTACTTCAAAGAGGAAACAAACCATAGAGATAGAACTTAGGAGTACTTCATTTTGTCAAGTTTCACGGAGCTAGCACAAACCGTGTTTGATTTAGAGTTTCAAACACATCTATCTATATAGCAGAAAACAGAGTGAAACCTAAAAATTCAAAGTGTTACTGGAAACGAACGCTTGAACCTAGAAGAATGAAAGTTGGGCAGCCAAGTGGGATTAGTGAACTGATCATTACCACCAAGCATCATCAAGTTTTCGTGAAAAAATGTTTGCTGAGATTTCATCAAACTAGTAGTTTTTTGGAAGCTTGGCAACCCTTTCAAACTAAAGTGTTTTTCGCCAGTCTCTGCATGGGGTACTTCAAGAGGAAACAAACCATAGAGATAGAACTTAGAACTACTTCATTTGGTCAAGTTTCAAGGAGCTAGCACAAACTGTGTTTGATTTAGAATTCCAAACACAGCTATCTATGTATGAGAAAACAGAGTGAAACCTAAAAAATTCAAAGTGTTACTGGAAACGAATGCTTCAACCTAGAAGAATAAATATTGGGCAGCCAAGTGGGATTAGTGAACTGATCATTACCACCAAGTATCATCAAGATTTGGTGAAAAAATGTTTGCTGAGATTTCAGCAAACTATTAGTTTTTTGGAAGCTTGGCCAACCCTTTCAAACGAAAGTGTTTTTCGCCAGTCTCTGCATGGTGTACTTCAAGAGGAAACATACCATAGAGATGGAACATAGAACTACTTCATTTGGTAAAGTTTCAAGGAGCTAGCACAAACCGTGTTTGATTTAGAGTTTCAATCACATCTATCTATATAGCAGAAAACAGAATAAAACCTAAAAATTCAAAGTGTTACAGGAAACGAACGCTTGAATCTAGAATAGTATAAATTGGGCAGCCAAGTGGGCTTAGTGAACTGATCATTACCACCAAGTATCATCAAGATTTGGTGAAAAAATGTTTGCTGAGATTTCAGCAAACTAGTTTTTTTTTGGAAGCTTGGCAACCCCTTTCAAACGAAAGTGGTTTTCGCCAGTCTCTGCATGGGGTACTTCAAGAGGAAACAAACCATAGAGATAGAACTTAGGAGTACTTCATTTTGTCAAGTTTCACGGAGCTAGCACAAACCGTGTTTGATTTAGAGTTTCAAACACATCTATCTATATAGCAGAAAACAGAGTGAAACCTAAAAATTCAAAGTGTTACTGGAAACGAACGCTTGAACCTAGAAGAGTGAAAGTTGGGCAGCCAAGTGGGATTAGTGAACTGATCATTACCACCGAGTATCATCAAGATTATGTGAAAAAATGTTTGCTGAGATTTCGGCAAACTAGTAATTTTTTGGAAGCTTTTCAACCCTTTTCAAACGAAAGTGTTTTTCGATAGTCTCTGCATGGGGTACTTCAAGAGGAAACAAACCATAGAGATAGAACTTAGAACTACTTCATTTGGTCAACTTTCAAGGAGCTAGCACAAACCGTGTTTGATTTAGAGTTTCAAACACATCTATCTATATAGCAGAAAACAGAGTGAAACCTAAAAATTCAAAGTGTTACTGGAAACGAATGCTTGCACCTAGAAGAGTGAAAGTTGGGCAGCCAAGTGAGATTAGTGAACTGATCATTACCACCAAGTATCATGAAAATTTGGTGAAAAAATGTTTGCTGAGATTTCATCAAACTAGTAGTTTTTTGGAAGCTTGGCAACCCCTTTCAAACGAAAGTGTTTTTCGCCAGTCTCTGCATGGGGTACTTCAAGAGGAAACAAACCATAGAGATAGAACTTAGAACTACTTCATTTGGTCAAGTTTCAAGGAGCTAGCACAAACCGTGTTTGATTTAGAATTCCAAACACAGCTATCTATGTATGAGAAAACAGAGTGAAACCTAAAAATTCAAACTGTTACTAGAAACGAATGCTTCAACCTAGAAGAATAAATATTGGGCAGCCAAGTGGGATTAGTGAACTGATCATTACCACCAAGTATCATCAAGATTTGGTGAAAAAAGTTTTGCTGAGATTTCAGCAAACTAGTAGTTTTTTGGAAGCTTGGCCACCCCTTTCAAACGAAAGTGTTTTTCGCCAGTCTCTGCATGGTGTACTTCAAGAAGAAACAAACCATAGAGATGGAACATAGAACTACTTCATTTGGTAAAGTTTCAAGGAGCTAGCACAAACCGTGTTTGATTTAGAGTTTCAAACACATCTATCTATATAGCAGAAAACAGAGTGAGACCTAAAAATTCAAAGTGTTACTGGAAACGAATGCTTGCACCTAGAAGAGTGAAAGTTGGGCAGCCAAGTGAGATTAGTAACTGATCATTACCACCAAGTATCATGAAGATTTGGTGAAAAAAGATTTGCTGAGATTTCAGCAAACTAGTAGTTTTTTGGAAGCTTGGCAACCCCTTTCAAACGAAAGTGTTTTTCGCCAGTCTCTGCATGGGGTACTTCAAGAGGAAACAAACCATAGAGATAGAACTTAGAACTACTTCATTTGGTCAAGTTTCAAGGAGCTAGCACAAACCGTGTTTGATTTAGAATTCCAAACACAGCTATCTATGTATGAGAAAACAGAGTGAAACCTAAAAATTCAAACTGTTACTAGAAACGAATGCTTCAACCTAGAAGAATAAATATTGGGCAGCCAAGTGGGATTAGTGAACTGATCATTACCACCAAGTATCATCAAGATTTGGTGAAAAAAGTTTTGCTGAGATTTCAGCAAACTAGTAGTTTTTTGGAAGCTTGGCCACCCCTTTCAAACGAAAGTGTTTTTCGCCAGTCTCTGCATGGTGTACTTCAAGAAGAAACAAACCATAGAGATGGAACATAGAACTACTTCATTTGGTAAAGTTTCAAGGAGCTAGCACAAACCGTGTTTGATTTAGAGTTTCAAACACATCTATCTATATAGCAGAAAACAGAGTGAGACCTAAAAATTCAAAGTGTTACTGGAAACGAATGCTTCAACCTAGAAGAATAAATATTGGGCAGCCAAGTGGGATTAGTGAACTGATCATTACCACCAAGTATCATCAAGATTTGGTGAAAAAATGTTTGCTGAGATTTCTGCAAACTAGTAGTTTTTTTGGAAGCTTGGCAACCCGTTTCAAACGAAAGTGTTTTTCGCCAGTCTCTGCATGGTGTTTTTCTAGAGGCAATAAACCATAGAGACTACTTCATTTGCTAAAGTTTCAAGGAGCTAGCACAAACAGTGTTTGATTTAGAGTTTTCAAACACATCTATCTATATAGCAGAAAACAGAGTGAGACCTAAAAATTCAAAGTGTTTCTGGAAACGAACGCTTGAACCTAGAAGAGTAAAAGTTGGGCAGCCAAGTGGGCTTAGTGAACTGATCATTACCACCAAGTATCATCAAGATTTGGTGAAAAAATGTTTGCTGAGATTTCAGCAAACTAGTATTTTTTTGGAAGCTTGGCAACCCCTTTCAAACGAAAGTGTTTTTCGCCAGTCTCTGCATGAGGTACTTCAAGAGGAAACAAACCATAGAGATAGAACTTAGAACTACTTCATTTGGTCAAGTTTCAAAAAGCTAGCACAAACCGTGTTTGATTTAGAGTTTCAAACACATCTATCTATATAGCAGAAAACAGAGTGAAACCTAAAAAATTCAAAGTGTTACTGGAAACGAACGCTTGAACCTAGAAGAGTGAAAGATGGGCAGCCAAGTGGGATTAGTGAACTGATCATTACCACCAAGTATCATCAAGTTTTGGTGAAAATATGTTTGCTGAGATTTCATCAAACTAGTAGTTTTTTGGAAGCTTGGCAACCCCTTTCAAACGAAGGTGTTTTTCGCCAGTCTCTGCATGGGGTACTTCAAGAGGAAACAAACCATAGAGATAGAACTTAGAACTACTTCATTTGGTCAAGTTTCAAGGAGCTAGCACAAACCGTGTTTGATTTAGAGTTTCAAAGACATCTGTCTATATAGCAGAAAACAGAGTGAAACCAAAAAATTCAAAGTGTTACTGGAAACGAACGCTTGAACCTAGAAGAGTGAAAGTTGGGCTGCCAATTGGGATTAGTGAACTGATCATTACCACCAAGTATCATCAAGATTTGGTGAAAAAATGTTTGCTGAGATTTCAGCAAACTAGTAGTTTTTTGGAAGCTTGGCAACCCCTTTCAAACGAAAGTGTTTTTCGCCAGTCTCTGCATGGGGTACTTCAAGAGGAAACAAACCATAGAGATAGAACTTAGAACTACTTCATTTGGTCAAGTTTCAAGGAGCTAGCACAAACCATGTTTGATTTAGAATTCCAAACACAGCTATCTATGTAGGAGAAAACAGAGTGAAACCTAAAAATTCAAACTGTTACTGGAAACGAATGCTTCAACCTAGAAGAATAAAAATTGGGCAGCGAAGTGGGATTAGTGAACTGATCATTACCACCAAGTATCATCAAGATTTGGTGAAAAAAGGTTTGCTGAGATTTCAGCAAACTAGTAGTTTTTTGGAAGCTTGGCAACCCCTTTCAAAAGACAGTGTTTTTCGCCAGTCTCTGCATGGGGTACTTCAAGAGGAAACAAACCATAGAGATAGAACTTAGGACTACTTCATTTTGTCAAGTTTCACGGAGCTAGCACAAACCATGTTTGATTTAGAGTTTCAAACACATCTATCTATATAGCAGAAAACAGAGTGAAACCTAAAAATTCAAAGTGTTACTGGAAACGAACGCTTGAACCTAGAAGAGTAAAAATTGGGCAGCCAAGTGGGCTTAGTGAACTGATCATTACCACCAAGTATCATCAAGATTTGGTGAAAAAATGTTTGCTGAGATTTCAGCAAACTAGTAGTTTTTTGGAAGCTTGGCAACACCTTTCAAACGAAAGTGTTTTTCGCCAGTCTCTGCATGGGGTACTTCAAAAGGAAACAAACCATAGAGATAGAACTTAGAACTACTTCATTTGGTAAAGTTTCAAGGAGCTAGCACAAACCGTGTTTGATTTAGAGTTTCAAACACATCTATCTATATAGCAGAAAACAGAGTGAAACCTAAAAATTCAAAGTGTTACTGGAAACGAACGCTTGAACCTAGAAGAGTGAAAGTTGGGCAGCCAAATGGGATTAGTGAAACGATCCTTACCACCAAGTATCATCAAGTTTTGGTGAAAAAATGTTTGCTGAGATTTCAGCAAACTAGTAGTTTTTTGGAAGCTTGGCAACCCCTTTCAAACGAAAGTGTTTTTCGCCAGTCTCTGCATGGGGTAATTCAAGAGGAAAACAAACCAAAGAGAGATAGAACTTAGAACTACTTTCATTTGGTCAAGTTTCAAGGAGCTAGCACAAACCATGGATTTAGAGTTTCAAACACATCTATCTATATAGCAGAAAACATAGTGAAACCTAAAAATTCAAAGTGTTACTCGAAACGAACGCTTGAACCTAGAAGAGTGAAAGTTGGGCAGCCAAGTGGGATTAGTGAACTGGTCATTACCACCAATTATCATCAAGATTTGGTGAAAAAATGTTTGCTGAGATTTCAGCAAACTAGTAGTTTTTTGGAAGCTTGGCAACCCCTTTCAAACGAAAGTGTTTTTCGCCAGTCTCTGCAAGGTGTACTTCAAGAGGAAACAAACCATAGAGACTACTTCATTTGATAAAGATTCAAGGAGCTAGCACAAACCGTGTTTGATTTAGAGTTTCAAACACATCTATCTATATAGCAGAAAACAGAGTGAACCCTAAAAATTCAAAGTGTTACTGGAAACGAACGCTTGAACCTAGAAGAGTGAATGTTGGGGAGCCAAGTGGGATTAGTGAACTGACCATTACAACCAAGTATCATCAAGTTTTGGTGAAAAAATGTTTGCTGAGATTTCAGCAAACTAGTAGTTTTTTGGAAGCTTGGCAACCCCTTTCAAACGAAAGTGTTTTTCGCCAGTCTCTGCATGGGGTACTTCAAGTAGAAACAAACCATAGATTTAGAACTTAGAACTACTTCATTTGGTCAAGTTTCAAGGAGCTAGCACAAACCGTGTTTGATTTAGAATTCCAAACACAGCTATCTATGTAGGAGAAAACAGAGTGAAAAATAAAAATTCAAACTGTTACTGGAAACGAATTCTTCAACCTAGAAGAATAAAAATTGGGCAGCCAAGTGGGATTAGTGAACTGATCATTACCACCAAGTATCATCAAGATTTGGTGAAAAAATGTTTCCGGAGATTTCAGCAAACTAGTAGTTTTTTGGAAGCTTGGCAACCCCTTTCAAACGAAAGTGTTTTTCGCCAGTCTCTGCATGGGGTACTTCAAGAGGAAACAAACCAAAGGGATAGAACTTAGAACTACTTCATTTGGTCAAGTTTCAAGGAGCTAGCACAAACCGTGTTTGATTGAGAATTCCAAACACAGCTATCTATGTATGAGAAAACAGAGTGAAACCTAAAAATTCAAACTGTTACTGGAAACGAATGCTTCAACCTAGAAGAATAAAAATTGGGCAGCCAAGTGGGATTAGTGAACTGATCATTACCACCAAGTATCATCAAGATTTGGTGAAAAAAGTTTTGCTGAGATTTCAGCAAACTAGTAGTTTTTTGGAATCTTGGCCACCCCTTTCAAACGAAAGTGTTTTTCACCAGTCTCTGCATGGTGTACTTCAAGTGGAAACAAACCATAGATATGGAACATAGAACTACTTCATTTGGTAAAGTTTCAAGGAGCTAGCACAAACCGTGTTTGATGTAGAGTTTCAAACACATCTATCTATATAGCAGAAAACAGAGTGAAACCTAAAAATTCAAAGTGTTACAGGAAACGAACGCTTGAACTTAGAAGAGTAAAAATTGGGCAGCCAAGTGGGCTTAGTGAACTGATCATTACCACCAAGTATCATCAAGTTTTGGTGAAAAAAGTTTTGCTGAGATTTCAGCAAACTACTAGTTTTTTGGAAGCTTGGCCACCCCTTTCAAACGAAAGTGTTTTTCGCCAGTCTCTGCATGGTGTACTTCAAGAGGAAACAAACCATAGAGATGGAACATAGAACTACTTCATTTGGTAAAGTTTCAAGGAGCTAGCACAAACCGTGTTTGATTTAGAGTTTCAAACACATCTATCTATATAGCAGAAAACAGAGTGAAACCTAAAAATTCAAAGTGTTACTGGAAACGAACGCTTGAACCTAGAAGAGTAAAAATTGGGCAGCCAAGTGGGCTTAGTGAACTGATCATTACCACCAAGTATCATCAAGATTTGGTGAAAAAATGTTTGCTGAGATTTCAGCAAACTAGTAGTTTTTTGGAAGCTTGGCAACCCCTTTCAAACGAAAGTGTTTTTCGCCAGTCTCTGCATGGGGTACTTCAAGAGGAAACAAACCATAGAGAGAGAACTTAGAACTACTTCATTTGGTCAAATTTCAAGGAGCTAGCACAAACCGTGTTTGATTTAGAGTTTCAAACACATCTATGTATATAGCAGAAAACAGAGTGAAACCTAAAAATTCAAAGTGTTACTGGAAACGAACGCTTGAACCTAGAAGAGTGAAAGTTGGGCAGCCAAGTGGGATTAGTGAAATGATCATTACCACCAAGTATCATCAAGATTTGGTGAAAAAATGTTTGCTGAGATTTCAGCAAACTAGTAGTTTTTTGGAAGCTTGGCAACCCCTTTCAAAAGAAAGTGTTTTTCGCCAGTCTCTGCATGGGGTACTTCAAGAGGAAACAAACCAAAGAGATAGAAATTAGAACTACTTCATTTGGTCAAGTTTCAAGGAGCTAGCACAAACCATGTTTGATTTAGAATTAAAAACACAGCTATCTATGTAGGAGAAAACAGAGTGAAAAATAAAAATTCAAACTGTTACTGGAAACGAATGCTTCAACCTAGAAGAATAAAAATTGGGCAGCCAAGTGGGATTAGTGAACTGATCATTACCACCAAGTATCATCAAGATTTGGTGAAAAAATGTTTTCTGAGATTTCAGCAAACTAGTAGTTTTTTGGAAGCTTGGCAACCCCTTTCAAACGAAAGTGTTTTTCGCCAGTCTCTGCATGGGGTACTTCAAGAGGAAACAAACCAAAGAGATAGAACTTAGGACTACTTCATTTGGTCAAGTTTCAAGGAGCTAGCACAAACCGTGTTTGATTTAGAATTCCCAACACAGCTATCTATGTATGAGAAAACAGAGTGAAACCTAAAAATTCAAACTGTTACTGGAAACGAATGCTTCAACCTAGAAGAATAAAAATTGGGCAGCCAAGTGGGCTTAGTGAACTGATCATTACCACCAAGTATCATCAAGATTTGGTGAAAAAAGTTTTGCTGAGATTTCAGCAAACTAGTAGTTTTTTGGAATCTTGGCCACCCCTTTCAAACGAAAGTGTTTTTCACCAGTCTCTGCATGGTGTACTTGAAGTGGAAACAAACCATAGAGATGGAACATAGAACTACTTCATTTGGTAAAGTTTCAAGGAGCTAGCACAAACCGTGTTTGATTTAGAGTTTCAAACACATCTGTCTATATAGCAGAAAACAGAGTGAAACCTAAAAATTCAAAGTGTTACAGGAAACGAACGCTTGAACTTAGAAGAGTAAAAATTGGTCAGCCAAGTGGGCTTAGTGAACTGATCATTACCACCAAGTATCATCATGTTTTGGTGAAAAAAGTTTTGCTGAGATTTCAGCAAACTAGTAGTTTTTTGGAAGCTTGGCAACCCCTTTCAAACGAAAGTGTTTTTCGCCAGTCTCTGCATGGTGTACTTCAAGAGGAAACAAACCATAGAGATGGAACATAGAACTACTTCATTTGGTAAAGTTTCAAGGAGCTAGCACAAACCGTGTTTGATTTAGAGTTTCAAACACATCTATCTATATAGCAGAAAGCAGAGTGAAACCTAAAAATTCAAAGTGTTACTGGAAACGAACGCTTGAACCTAGAAGAGTGAAAGTTGGGCAGCCAATTGGGATTAGTGAAATGATCATTACCACCAAGTTTCATCAAGTTTTGGTGAAAAAATGTTTGCTGAGATTTCAGCAAACTAGTAGTTTTTTGGAAGCTTGGCAACCCCTTTCAAAAGAAAGTGTTTTCGCCAGTCTCTGCATGGGGTACTTCAAGAGGAAACAAACCAAAGAGATAGAACTTAGAACTACTTCATTTGGTCAAGTTTCAAGGAGCTAGCACAAACCGTGTTTGATTTAGAGATTCAAACACATCTATGTATATAGCAGAAAACAGAGTGAAACCTAAAAATTCAAAGTGTTACAGGAAACGAACGCTTGAACCTAGAAGAGTAAAAATTGGGCAGCCAAGTGGGCTTAGTGAACTGATCATTACCACCAAGTATCATCAAGTTTTGGTGAAAAAAGTTTTGCTGAGATTTCAGCAAACTAGTAGTTTTTTGGAAGCTTGGCCACCCCTTTCAAACGAAAGAGTTTTTCGCCAGTCTCTGCATGGTGTACTTCAAGAGGAAACAAACCATAGAGATGGAACATAGAACTACTTCATTTGGTAAAGTTTCAAGGAGCTAGCACAAACCGTGTTTGATTTAGAGTTTCAAACACATCTATCTATATAGCAGAAAACAGAGTGAAACCTAAAAATTCAAAGTGTTACTGGAAACGAACGCTTGAACCTAGAAGAGTATAAATGGGCAGCCAAGTGAGCTTAGTAAACTGATCATTACCACCAAGTATCATCAAGATTTGGTGAATAAATGTTTGCTGAGATTTCAGCAAACTAGTAGTTTTTGGAAGCTTGGCAACCCCTTTCAAACGAAAGTGTTTTTCGCCAGTCTCTGCATGGGGTACTTCACGAGGAAAGAAACCATAGAGATAGAACTTAGAACTACTTCATTTGGTCAAGTTTCAAGGAGCTAGCACAAACCGTGTTTGATTTAGAGTTTCAAACACATCTATCTATATAGCAGAAAACAGAGTGAAACCTAAAAATTCAAACTGTTACTGGAAACGAACGCTTGAACGTAGAAGAATAAAATTGGGCAGCCAAGTGGGATTAGTGAACTGATCATTACCACCAAGTATCATCAAGATTTTGGTGAAAAAATGTTTCCTGAGATTTCAGCAAACTAGTAGTTTTTTGGAAGCTTGGCAACCCTTTCAAAAGAAAGTGTTTTTCGCCAGTCTCTGCATGGGGTACTTCAAGAGGAAACAAACCAAAGAGATAGAACTTAGAACTACTTCATTTGGTCAAGTTTTCAAGGAGCTAGCACAAACCATGTTTGATTTAGAATTCCAAACACAGCTATCTATGTAGGAGAAAACAGAGTGAAAATAAAAATTCAAACTGTTACTGGAAACGAAAGCTTCAACCTAGAAGAATAAAATTGGGCACCCAAGTGGATTAGTGAACTGATCATTACCACCAAGTATCATCAAGATTTGGTGAAAAAATGTTTCCTGAGATTTCTGCAAACTAGTAGTTTTTGGAAGCTTGGCAACCCCTTTCAAACGAAAGTGTTTTTCGCCAGTCTCTGCATGGGGTACTTCAAGAGGAAACAAACCAAAGAGATAGAACTTAAAACTACTTCATTTGGTAAAGTTTCAAGGAGCTAGCACAAACCGTGTTTGATTTAGAGTTTCAAACACATCTATCTATATAGCAGAAAACAGAGTGAAAAATAAAATTCAAAGTGTTACAGGAAATGAACGCTTGAAACTTTAGAAGAGTAAAAATTGGGCAGCCAAGTGGGCTTAGTGAACTGATCATTACCACCAAGTATCATCAAGTTTTGGTGAAAAAAAGTTTTGCTGAGATTTCAGCAAACTATTAGTTTTTGGAAGCTTGGCCACCCCTTTCAAACGAAAGTGTTTTTCGCCATCTCTGCATGGGGTACTTCAAGAGGAAACAAACCATAGAGATGGAACATAGAACTACTTCATTTGGTCAAGTTTCAAGGAGCTAGCACAAACCGTGTTTGATTTAGAGTTTCAAACACATCTATCTATATAGCAGAAAACAGAGTGAAACCTAAAAATTCAAATGTTACTGAAACGAACGCTTGAACCTAGAAGAGTGAAAGTTGGGCAGCCAAGTGGGATTAGTGAAATGATCATTACCACCAAGTATCATCAAGTTTGGTGAAAAAAATGTTGCTGAGATTTCAGCAAACTAGTAGTTTTTGGAAGCTTGGCAACCCCTTTCAAAAGAAAGTGTTTTTCGCCAGTCTCTGCATGGGGTACTTCAAGAGGAAACAAACCAAAGAGATAGGAAATTAGAACTACTTCATTTGGTCAAGTTTCAAGGAGCTAGCACGAACCATGTTTGATGTAGAATTCCAAACACAGCTATGTATGTAGGAGAAAACAGAGTAAAAAATAAAAATTCAAACTGTTACTGGAAACGAATGCTTCAACCTAGAAGAATAAAAATTGGGCAGCCAAGTGGGATTAGTGAACTGATCATTACCACCAAGTATCATCAAGATTTGTGAAAAAATGTTTGCTGAGATTCCAGCAAACTAGTGGTTTTTTGGAAGCTTGGCAACCCCTTTCAAACGAAAGTGTTTTTCGCCAGTCTCTGCATGGGGTACTTCAAGAGGAAACAAACCATAGAGATAGAACTTAGAACTACTTCATTTTGTCAAGTTTCATGGAGCTAGCACAAACCGTGTTTGATTTAGAGTTTCAAACACATCTATCTATATAGCAGAAAACAGAGTGAAACCGAAAAGTTCAATGTGTTACTTGAAACGAACGCTTGAACCTAGAAGAGTAAAAATTGGGCAGCCAAGTGGGCTTAGTGAACTGATCATTACCACCAAGTGTCATCAAGATTTGGTGAAAAAATGTTTGCTGAGATTTCAGCAAACTAGTAGTTTTTTGGAAAGCTTGCCACCCCTTTCAAACGAAAGTGTTTTTCCGCCAGTCTCTGCATGGGGTACTTCAAGAGGAAACAAACCATAGAGATAGAACTTAGAACTACTTCATTTGGTCAAGTTTCAAGGAGCTAGCACAAACCGTGTTTGATTTAGAATTCCAAACACAGCTATCTATGTATGAGAAACGGTGAAACCTAAAAATTCAAACTGTTACTGGAAACGAATGCTTCAACCTAGAAGAATAAAAATTGGGCAGCCAAGTGGGATTAGTGAACTGATCATTACCACCAAGTATCATCAAGATTTGGTGAAAAAAGTTTTGCTGAGATTTCAGCAAACTAGTAGTTTTTTGGAAGCTTGGCCACGCCTTTCAAACGAAAGTGTTTTTCACCAGTCTCTGCATGGTGTACTTCAAGTGGAAACAAACCATAGAGATGGAACATAGAACTACTTCATTTGGTAAAGTTTCAAGGAGCTAGCACAAACCGTGTTTGATTTAGAGTTTCAAACACATCTATCTATATAGCAGAAAACTGAGTGAAACCTAAAAATTCAAAGTGGTACAGGAAACGAACGCTTGAACTTAGAAGAGTAATAATTGGGCAGCCAAGTGGGCTTAGTGAACTGATCATTACCACCAAGTATCATCAAGTTTTGGTGAAAAAAGTTTTGCTGAGATTTCAGCAAACTAGTAGTTTTTTGAAGCTTGTCCACCCCTTTCCAACGAAAGTGTTTTTTGCAAGTCTCTGCATGGTGTACTTCAAGAGGAAACAAACCATAGAGATGGAACATAGAACTACTTCATTTGGTCAAGTTTCAAGGAGCTAGCACAAACCGTGTTTGATTTAGAGTTTCAAACACATCTATCTATATAGCAGAAAACAGAGTGAAACCTAAAAATTCAAAGTGTTACTGGAAACGAACGCTTGAACCTAGAAGAGTAAAAATTGGGCAGCCAAGTGGGCTTAGTGAACTGATCATTACCACCAAGTATCATCAAGATTTGGTGAAAAAATGTTTGCTGAGATTTCAGCAAACTAGTAGTTTTTTGGAAGCTTGGCAACCCCTTTCAAAAGAAAGTGTTTTTCGCCAGTCTCTGCATGGGGTACTTTAAGAGGAAACAAACCAAAGAGATAGAACTTAGAACTACTTCATTTGGTCAAGTTTCAAGGAGCTAGCACAAACCATGTTTGATTTAGAATTCCAAACACAGCTATCTATGAAGGAGAAAACAGAGTGAAAAATAAAAATTCAAACTGTTACTGGAAACGAATGCTTCAACCTAGAAGAATAAAAATTGGGCAGCCAAGTGGGATTAGTGAACTGATCATTACCACCAAGTATCATCAAGTTTTGGTGAAAAAATGTTTGCTGAGATTTCAGCAAACTAGTAGTTTTTTGGAAGCTTGGCAACCCCTTTCAAAAGAAAGTGTTTTTCGCCAGTCTCTGCATGGGGTACTTTAAGAGGAAACAAACCAAAGAGATAGAACTTAGAACTACTTCATTTGGTCAAGTTTCAAGGAGCTAGCACAAACCATGTTTGATTTAGAATTCCAAACACAGCTATCTATGTAGGAGAAAACAGAGTGAAAAATAAAAATTCAAACTGTTACTGGAAACGAATGCTTCAACCTAGAAGAATAAAAATTGGGCAGCCAAGTGGGATTAGTGAACGGATCATTACCACCAAGTATCATCAAGATTTGGTGAAAAAATGTTTGCTGAGATTCCAGCAAACTAGTGGTTTTTTGGAAGCTTGGCAACCCCTTTCAAACGAAAGTGTTTTTCGCCAGTCTCTGCATGGGGTACTTCAAGAGGAAACAAACCATAGAGATAGAACTTAGAACTACTTCATTTTGTCAAGTTTCATGGAGCTAGCACAAACCGTGTTTGATTTAGAGTTTCAAACACATCTATCTATATAGCAGAAAACAGAGTGAAACCGAAAAGTTCAATGTGTTACTTGAAACGAACGCTTGAACCTAGAAGAGTAAAAATTGGGCAGCCAAGTGGGCTTAGTGAACTGATCATTACCACCAAGTGTCATCAAGATTTGGTGAAAAAATGTTTGCTGAGATTTCAGCAAACTAGTAGTTTTTTGGAAGCTTTGCCACCCCTTTCAAACGAAAGTGTTTTTCGCCAGTCTCTGCATGGGGTACTTCAAGAGGAAACAAACCATAGAGATAGAACTTAGAACTACTTCATTTGGTCAAGTTTCAAGGAGCTAGCACAAACCGTGTTTGATTTAGAATTCCAAACACAGCTATCTATGTATGAGAAACAGAGTGAAACCTAAAAATTCAAACTGTTACTGGAAACGAATGCTTCAACCTAGAAGAATAAAAATTGGGCAGCCAAGTGGGATTAGTGAACTGATCATTACCACCAAGTATCATCAAGATTTGGTGAAAAAAGTTTTGCTGAGATTTCAGCAAACTAGTAGTTTTTTGGAAGCTTGGCCACGCCTTTCAAACGAAAGTGTTTTTCACCAGTCTCTGCATGGTGTACTTCAAGTGGAAACAAACCATAGAGATGGAACATAGAACTACTTCATTTGGTAAAGTTTCAAGGAGCTAGCACAAACCGTGTTTGATTTAGAGTTTCAAACACATCTATCTATATAGCAGAAAACTGAGTGAAACCTAAAAATTCAAAGTGTTACAGGAAACGAACGCTTGAACTTAGAAGAGTAATAATTGGGCAGCCAAGTGGGCTTAGTGAACTGATCATTACCACCAAGTATCATCAAGTTTTGGTGAAAAAAGTTTTGCTGAGATTTCAGCAAACTAGTAGTTTTTTGGAAGCTTGTCCACCCCTTTCCAACGAAAGTGTTTTTTGCAAGTCTCTGCATGGTGTACTTCAAGAGGAAACAAACCATAGAGATGGAACATAGAACTACTTCATTTGGTCAAGTTTCAAGGAGCTAGCACAAACCGTGTTTGATTTAGAGTTTCAAACACATCTATCTATATAGCAGAAAACAGAGTGAAACCTAAAAATTCAAAGTGTTACTGGAAACGAACGCTTGAACCTAGAAGAGTAAAAATTGGGCAGCCAAGTGGGCTTAGTGAACTGATCATTACCACCAAGTATCATCAAGATTTGGTGAAAAAATGTTTGCTGAGATTTCAGCAAACTAGTAGTTTTTTGGAAGCTTGGCAACCCCTTTCAAAAGAAAGTGTTTTTCGCCAGTCTCTGCATGGGGTACTTTAAGAGGAAACAAACCAAAGAGATAGAACTTAGAACTACTTCATTTGGTCAAGTTTCAAGGAGCTAGCACAAACCATGTTTGATTTAGAATTCCAAACACAGCTATCTATGAAGGAGAAAACAGAGTGAAAAATAAAAATTCAAACTGTTACTGGAAACGAATGCTTCAACCTAGAAGAATAAAAATTGGGCAGCCAAGTGGGATTAGTGAACTGATCATTACCACCAAGTATCATCAAGTTTTGGTGAAAAAATGTTTGCTGAGATTTCAGCAAACTAGTAGTTTTTTGGAAGCTTGGCAACCCCTTTCAAAAGAAAGTGTTTTTCGCCAGTCTCTGCATGGGGTACTTTAAGAGGAAACAAACCAAAGAGATAGAACTTAGAACTACTTCATTTGGTCAAGTTTCAAGGAGCTAGCACAAACCATGTTTGATTTAGAATTCCAAACACAGCTATCTATGTAGGAGAAAACAGAGTGAAAAATAAAAATTCAAACTGTTACTGGAAACGAATGCTTCAACCTAGAAGAATAAAAATTGGGCAGCCAAGTGGGATTAGTGAACGGATCATTACCACCAAGTATCATCAAGATTTGGTGAAAAAATGTTTGCTGAGATTTCAGCAAACTAGTAGTTTTTTGGAAGCTTGGCAACCCCTTTCAAACGAAAGTGTTTTTCGCCAGTCTCTGCATGGGGTACTTCAAGAGGAAACAAACCAAAGAGATAGATCTTAGAACTACTTCATTTGGTAAAGTTTCAAGGAGCTAGCCCAAACCGTGTTTGATTTAGAGTTTCAAACACATCTATCTATATAGCTGAAAACAGAGTGAAATCTAAAAATTCAAAGTGTTACTGGAAACGAATGCTTCAACCTAGAAGAGTAAAAATTGGGCAGCCAAGTGGGCTTAGTGAACTGATCATTACCAGCAAGTATCATCAAGTTTTGGTGAAAAAAGGTTTGTTGAGATTTCAGCAAACTGGTAGTTTTGTGGAAGCTTGGCAACCCCTTTCAAACGAAAGTGTTTTTCGCCAGTCTCTGCATGGGGTACTTCAAGAGGGAACAAATCATAGAGATATAACTTAGATCTACTTCATTTGGTCAAGTTTCACGGAGCTAGCACAAACCGTGTTTGATTTAGAGTTTCAAACACATCTATCTATATAGCAGAAAACAGAGTGAAACCTAAAAATTCAAAGTGTTACAGGAAACTAACGCTTGAACATAGAAGAGTAATAATTGGGCAGCCAAGTGGGCTTAGTGAACTGATCATTACCACCAAGTATCATCAAGTTTTGGTGAAAAAAGTTTTGCTGAGATTTCAGCAAACTAGTAGTTTTTTGGAAGCTTGGCCACCCCTTTCAAACGAAAGTGTTTTTCGCAAGTCTCTGCATGGTGTACTTCAAGAGGAAACAAACCATAGAGATGGAACATAGAACTACTTCATTTGGTCAAGTTTCAAGGAGCTAGCACAAACCGTGTTTGATTTAGAGTTTCAAACACATCTATCTATATAGCAGAAAACAGAGTGAAACCTAAAAATTCAAAGTGTTACTGGAAACGAACGCTTGAACCTAGAAGAGTAAAAATTGGGCAGCCAAGTGGGCTTAGTGAACTGATCATTACCACCAAGTATCATCAAGATTTGGTGAAAAAATGTTTGCTGAGATTTCAGCAAACTAATAGTTTTTTGGAAGTTTGGCAACCCCTTTCAAAAGAAAGTGTTTTTCGCCAGTCTCTGCATGGGGTACTTTAAGAGGAAACAAACCAAAGAGATTCAACTTAGAACTACTTCATTTGGTCAAGTTTCAAGGAGCTAGCACAAACCATGTTTGATTTAGAATTCCAAACACAGCTATCTATGTAGGAGAAAACAGAGTGAAAAATAAAAATTCAAACTGTTACTGGAAACGAATGCTTCAACCTAGAAGAATAAAAATTGGGCAGCCAAGTGGGATTAGTGAACTGATCATTACCACCAAGTATCATCAAGATTTGGTGAAAAGATGTTTGCTGAGATTTCAGCAAACTAGTAGTTTTTTGGAAGCTTGGCAACCCCTTTCAAACGAAAGTGTTTTTCGCCAGTCTCTGCATGGGGTACTTCAAGAGGAAACAAACCAAAGAGATAGATCTTAGAACTACTTCATTTGGTAAAGTTTCAAGGAGCTAGCCCAAACCGTGTTTGATTTAGAGTTTCAAAAACATCTATCTATATAGCAGAAAACAGAGTGAAATCTAAAAATTCAAAGTGTTACTGGAAACGAATGCTTCAACCTAGAAGAGTAAAAATTGGGCAGCCAAGTGGGCTTAGTAAACTGATCATTACCAGCAAGTATCATCAAGTTATGGTGAAAAAAGGTTTGCTGAGATTTCAGCAAACTGGTAGTTTTGTGGAAGCTTGGCAACCCCTTTCAAACGAAAGTGTTTTTCGCCAGTCTCTGCATGGGGTACTTCAAGAGGAAACAAACCATAGTGATAGAACTTAGATCTACTTCATTTGGTCAAGTTTCACGGAGCTAGCACAAACCGTGTTTGATTTAGAGTTTCAAACACATCTATCTATATAGCAGAAAACAGAGTGAAACCTAAAAATTCAAAGTGTTACTGGAAACGAACGCTTGAACCTAGAAGAGTGAAAGTTGGGCAGCCAAGTGGGATTAGTGAAATGATCATTACCACCAAGTATCATCAAGTTTTGGTGAAAAAATATTTGCTGAGATTTCAGCAATCTGATAGTTTTTTGGAAGCTTGGCAACCCCTTTCAAAAGAAAGTGTTTTTCGCCAGTCTCTGCATGGGGTACTTCAAGAGGAAACAAACCAAAGAGATAGAACTTAGAACTACTTCATTTGGTCAAGTTTCAAGGAGCTAGCACAAACCGTGTTTGATTTAGAGATTCAAACACATCTATCTATATAGCAGAAAACAGAGTGAAACCTAAAAATTGAAAGTGTAACAGGAAACGAACGCTTGAACCTAGAAGAGTAAAAATTGGGCAGCCAAGTGGGCTTAGTGAACTGATCATTACCACCAAGTATCATCAAGTTTTGGTGAAAAAAGTTTTGCTGAGATTTCAGCAAACTAGTAGTTTTTTGGAAGCTTTGCCACCCCTTTCAAACGAAAGTGTTTTTCGCCAGTCTCTGCATGGTGTACTTCAAGAGGAAACAAACCATAGAGATGGAACATAGAACTACTTCATTTGGTAAAGTTTCAAGGAGCTAGCACAAACCGTGTTTGATTTAGAGTTTCAAACACATCTATCTATATAGCAGAAAACAGAGTGAAACCTAAAAATTCAAAGTGTTACTGGAAACGAACGCTTGAACCTAGAAGAGTAAAAATTGGGCAGCCAAGTGAGCTTAGTGAACTGATCATTACCACCAAGTATCATCAAGATTTGGTGAAAAAATGTTTGCTGAGATTTCAGCAAACTAGTAGTTTTTTGGTAGCTTGGCAACCCCTTTCAAATGAAAGTGTTTTTCGCCAGTCTCTGCATGGGGTACTTCACGAGGAAACAAACCATAGAGAAAGAACTTAGAACTACTTCATTTGGTCAAGTTTTAAGGAGCTAGCACAAACCGTGTTTGATTTAGAGTTTCAAACACATCTATCTATATAGCAGAAAACAGAGTGAAACCTAAAAATTCAAAGTGTTACTGGAAACGAACGCTTGAACCTAGAAGAATAAAAATTGGGCAGCCAAGTGGGATTAGTGAACTGATCATTACCACCAAGTATCATCAAGATTTGGTGAAAAAATGTTTCCTGAGATTTC
This sequence comes from Callospermophilus lateralis, assembly GCF_048772815.1. NCBI lineage: Eukaryota > Metazoa > Chordata > Mammalia > Rodentia > Sciuridae > Callospermophilus > Callospermophilus lateralis. The sequence continues at coordinate 37,554 of NW_027515806.1, forward strand.
AGCAAACTAGTAGTTTTTTGGAAGCTTGGCAACCCCTTTCAAAAGAAAGTGTTTTTCGCCAGTCTCTGCATGGGGTACATCAAGAGGAAACAAACCAAAGAGATAGAACGTAGAACTACTTCATTTGGTCAAGTTTCAAGGAGCTAGCACAAACCATGTTTGATTTAGAATTCCAAACACAGCTATCTATGTAGGAGAAAACAGAGTGAAAATAAAAATACAAACTGTTACTGGAAACGAATGCTTCAACCTAGAAGAATAAAAATTGGTCAGCCAAGTGGGATTAGTGAACTGGTCATTACCACCAAGTATCATCAAGATTTGGTGAAAAAATGTTTCCTGAGATTTCAGCAAACTAGTAGTTTTTTGGAAGCTTGGCAACCCCTTTCAAACGAAAGTGTTTTTCGCCAGTCTCTGCATGGGGTACTTCAAGAGGAAACAAACCAAAGAGATAGAACTTAGAACTACTTCATGGTAAAGTTTCAAGGAGCTAGCACAAACCGTGTTTGATTTAGAGTTTCAAACACATCTATCTATATAGCAGAAAACAGAGTGAAACATAAAAATTCAAAGTGTTACTGGAAACGAACGCTTGAACTTTGAAGAGTATAAATTGGGCAGCCAAGTGGGCTTAGTGAACTGATCATTACCACCAAGTATCATCAAGTTTTGGTGAAAAAAAGTTTTGCTGAGATTTCAGCAAACTATTAGTTTTTTGGAAGCTTGGCCACCCCTTTCAAACGAAAGTGTTTTTCGCCAGTCTCTGCATGGTGTACTTCAAGAGGAAACAAACCATAAAGATGGAACATAGAACTACTTCATTTGGTAAAGTTTCAAGGAGCTAGCCAAACCGTGTTTGATTTAGAGATTCAAACACATCTATCTATATAGCAGAAAACAGAGTGAAACTTAAAATTCAAAGTGTTACTGGAAACGAACGCTTGAACCTAGAAGAGTGAAAGTTGGGCAGGGAAATGGGATTAGTGAAATGATCATTACCACCTAGTATCATCAAGATTTGGTGAAAAAATGTTTGCTGAGATTTCAGCAAACTAGTAGTTTTTTGGAAGCTTGGCAACCCCTTTCAAAAGAAAGTGTTTTTCGCCAGTCTCTGCATGGGGTACTTCAAGAGGAAACAAACCAAAGAGATAGAACTTAGAACTACTTCATTTGGTCAAGTTTCAAGGAGCTAGCACAAAACATGTTTGATTTAGAATTCCAAACACAGCTATCTGTGTAGGAGAAAACAGAGTGAAAAATAAAAATTCAAACTGTTACTGGAAACAAATGCTTCAACCTAGAAGAATACAAATTGGGCAGCCAAGTGGGATTAGTGAACTGATCATTACCACCAAGTATCATCAAGATTTGGTGAAAAAATGTTTGCTGAGATTTCAGCAAACTAGTAGTTTTTTGTAAGCTTGGCAACCCCTTTCAAACGAAAGTGTTTTTCGCCAGTGTCTCCATGGGGTACTTCAAGAGGAAACAAACCAAAGAGATAGAACTTATAACTCCTTCATTTGGTCAAGTTTCAAGGAGCTAGCACAAACCGTGTTTGATTTAGAATTCCAAACACATCTATCTATGTAGGAGAAAACAGAGTGAAAAATAAAAATTAAAACTGTTACTCGAAACGAATGCTTCAACCTAGAAGAATAAAAATTGGGCAGCCAAGTGGGATTAGTGAACTGATCATTACCACCAAGTATCATCAAGATTTGGTAAAAAAATGTTTGCTGAGATTCCAGCAAACTAGTGGTTTTTTGGAAGCTTGGCAACCCCTTTCAAACGAAAGTGTTTTTCGCCAGTCTCTGCATGGGGTACTTCAAGAGGAAACAAACCATAGAGATAGAACTTAGAACTACTTCATTTGGTCAAGTTCCAAGGAGCTAGCACAAACCGTGTTTGATTTAGAATTCCAAACACAGCTATCTATGTATGAGAAAACAGAGTGAAACCTAAAAATTCAAACTGTTACTGGAAACGAATGCTTCAACCTAGAAGAATAAAAATTGGGCAGCCAAGTGGGATTAGTGAACTGATCATTACCACCAAGTATCATCAAGATTTGGTGAAAAAAGTTTTGCTGAGATTTCAGCAAACTAGTAGTTTTTTGGAAGCTTGGCCACCCCTTTCAAACGAAAGTGTTTTTCACCAGTCTCTGCATGGTGTACTTCAAGTGGAAACAAACCATTGAGATGGAACCTAGAACTACTTCATTTGGTAAAGTTTCAAGGAGCTAGCAAAAACCGTGTTTGATTTAGAGTTTCAAACACATCTATCTATATAGCAGAAAACAGAGTGAAACCTAAAAATTCAAAGTGTTACAGGAAACGAACGCTTGAACCTAGAAGAGTAAAAATTGGGCAGCCAAGTGGGCTTAGTGAACTGATCATTACCACCAAGTATCATCAAGTTTTGGTGAAAAAAGTTTTGCTGAGATTTCAGCAAACTAGTAGTTTTTTGGAAGCTTGGCCACCCCTTTCAAACGAAAGTGTTTCTCGCCAGTCTCCGCATGGTGTACTTCAAGAGGAAACAAACCATAGAGATGGAACATAGAACTACTTCATTTGGTCAAGTTTCAAGGAGCTAGCACAAACCGTGTTTGATTTAGAGTTTCAAACACATCTATCTATATAGCAGAAAACAGAGTGAAACCTAAAAATTCAAAGTGTTACTGGAAATGAAAGCTTGAACCTAGAAGAGTAAAAATTGGGCAGCCAAGTGGGCTTAGTGAACTGATCATTACCACCAAGTATCATCAAGATTTGGTGAAAAAATGTTTGCTGAGATTTCAGCAAACTAGTAGTTTTCTGGAAGCTTGGCAACCCCTTTCAAACGAAAGTGTTTTTCGCCAGTCTCTGCATGGGGTACTTCAAGAGGAAACAAACCATAGAGATAGAACTTAGAACTACTTCATTTGGTCAAGATTCAAGGAGCTAGCACAAACCGTGTTTGATTTAGAGTTTCAAACACATCTATCTATATAGCAGAAGACAGAGTGAAACCTAAAAATTCAAAGTGTTACTGGAAACGAACGCTTGAACCTAGAAGAGTGAAAGTTGGGCAGCCAAGTGGGATTAGTGAACTGATCATTACCACCAAGTATCACGAAGATTTGGTGAAAAAATGTTTGCTGAGATTTCAGCAAACTAGTAGTTTTTTGGAAGCTTGGCAACCCCTTTCAAACGAAAGTGTTTTTCGCCAGTCTCTGCATGGGGTACTTCAAGAGGAACAAACCATAGAGATAGAACTTAGAACTACTTCATTTTGTCAAGTTTCACGGAGCTAGCACAAACCGTGTTTGATTTAGAGTTTCAAACACATCTATCTATATAGCAGAAAACAGAGTGAAACCTAAATTTCAAAGTGTTACTGGAAACGAACGCTTGAACCTAGAAGAGTAAAAGTTGGGCAGCCAAGTGGGATTCGTGAACTGATCATTACCACCAAGTATCATCAAGATTTGGTGAAAAAATGTTTGCTGAGGTTTCAGCAAACTAGTAGTTTTTGGAAGCTTGGCCACCCCTTTCAAACGAAAGTGTTTTTCGCCAGTCTCTGCATGGGGTACTTCAAGAGGAAACAAACCATAGAGATGGAACATAGAACTACTTCATTTGGTAAAGTTTCAAGGAGCTAGCACAAACCGTGTTTGATTTAGAGTTTCAAACACATCGATCTATATAGCAGAAAACAGAGTGAAACCTAAAAATTCAAAGTGTTACTGGAAACGAACGCTTGAACCTAGAAGAGTGAAAGTTGGGCAGGCAAGTGAGATTAGTGAACTGATCATTACCACCAAGTATCATCAAGATTTGGTGAAAAAAGGTTTGCTGAGATTTGAGCAAACTAGTAGTTTTTTGGAAGCTTGGCAACCCCTTTCAAACGAAAGTGTTTTTCGCCAGTCTCTGCATGGGGTACTTGAAGAGGAAAAAAAACATAGAGAAAGAACTTAGAACTACTTCATTTGGTCAAGTTTCAAGTAGCTAGCACAAACCGTGTTTGATTTAGAGTTTCAAACACATCTATCTATATAGCAGAAAACAGAGTGAAACCTAAAAATTCAAAGTGTTACTGGAAACGAACGCTTGAACCTAGAAGAGTGAAAGTTGGGCAGCCAAGTGAGATTAGTGAACTGATTATTACCACCAAGTATCATCAAGATTTGGTGAAAAAATGTTTGCTGAGATTTCAGCAAACTAGTAGTTTTTTGGAAGCTTGGCAACCCCTTTCAAATGAAAGTGTTTTTCGCCAGTCTCTTCATGCGGTACTTCACGAGGAAACAAACCATAGAGATAGAACTTAGAACTACTTCATTTGGTCAAGTTTCAAGGAGCTAGCACAAACCGTGTTTGATTTAGAGTTTCAAACACATCTATCTATATAGCAGAAAACAGAGTGAAACCTAAAAATTCAAAGGATTACTGGAAACGAACGCTTGAACCTAGAAGAATAAAAATTGGGCAGCCAAGTGGGATTAGTGAACTGATCATTACCACCAAGTATCATCAAGATTTGGTGAAAAAATGTTTCCTGAGATTTCAGCAAACTAGTAGTTTTTTGGAAGCTTGGCAACCCCTTTCAAAAGAAAGTGTTTTTCGCCAGTCTCTGCATGGGGTACATCAAGAGGAAACAAACCAAAGAGATAGAACTTAGAACAACTTCATTTGGTCAAGTTTCACGGAGCTAGCACAAACCGTGTTTGATTTAGAGTTTCAAACACATCTATCTATATAGCAGAAAACAGAGTGAAACCTAAAATTTCAAAGTGTTACAGGAAACGAACGCTTGAACTTAGAAGAGTAATAATTGGGCAGCCAAGTGGGCTTAGTGAACTTATCATTACCACCAAGTATCATCAAGTTTTGGTGAAAAAAGTTTTGCTGAGATTTCAGCAAACTAGTAGTTTTTTGGAAGCTTGGCCACCCCTTTCAAACGAAAGTGTTTTTCGCAAGTCTCTGCATGGTGTACTTCAAGAGGAAACAAACCATAGAGATGGAACATAGAACTACTTCATTTGGTCAAGTTTCAAGGAGCTAGCACAAACCGTGTTTGATTTAGAGTTTCAAACACATCTATCTATATTGCAGAAAACAGAGTGAAACCTAAAAATTGAAAGTGTTACTGGAAACGAACGCTTGAACCTAGAAGAGTAAAAATTGGGCAGCCAAGTGGGCTTAGTGAACTGATCATTACCACCAAGTATCATCAAGTTTTGGTGAAAAAAGTTTTGCTGAGATTTCAGCAAACTAGTAGTTTTTTGGAAGTTTTGCCACCCCTTTCAAACGAAAGTGTTTTTCGCCAGTCTCTGCATGGTGTACTTCAAGAGGAAACAAACCATAGAGATGGAACATAGAACTACTTCATTTGGTAAAGTTTCAAGGAGCTAGCACAAACCGTGTTTGATTTAGAGTTTCAAACACATCTATCTATATAGCAGAAAACCGAGTGAAACCTAAAAATTCAAAGTGTTACTGGAAACGAACGCTTGAACCTAGAAGAGTAAAAATTGGGCAGCCAAGTGAGCTTAGTGAACTGATCATTACCACCAAGTATCATCAAGATTTGGTGAAAAAATGTTTGCTGAGATTTCAGCAAACTAGTAGTTTTTTGGAAGCTTGGCAACCCCTTTCAAATGAAAGTGTTTTTCGCCAGTCTCTGCATGGGGTACTTCACGAGGAAACAAACCATAGAGATAGAACTTAGAACTACTTCATTTGGTCAAGTTTCAAGGAGCTAGCACAAACCGTGTTTGATTTAGAGTTTCAAACACATCTATCTATATAGCAGAAAACAGAGTGAAACCTAAAAATTCAAAGTGTTACTGGAAACGAACGCTTGAACCTAGAAGAATAAAAATTGGGCAGCCAAGTGGGATTAGTGAACTGATCATTACCACCAAGTATCATCAAGATTTGGTGAAAAAATGTTTCCTGAGATTTCAGCAAACTAGTAGTTTTTTGGAAGCTTGGCAACCCCTTTCAAAAGAAAGTGTTTTTCGCCAGTCTCTCCATGGGGTACTTCAAGAGGAAACAAACCAAAGAGATAGAACGTAGAACTACTTCATTTGGTCAAGTTTCAAGGAGCTAGCACAAACCATGTTTGATTTAGAATTCCAAACACAGCTATCTATGTAGGAGAAAACAGAGTGAAAATAAAAATACAAACTGTTACTGGAAACGAATGCTTCAACCTAGAAGAATAAAAATTGGTCAGCCAAGTGGGATTAGTGAACTGGTCATTACCACCAAGTATCATCAAGATTTGGTGAAAAAATGTTTCCTGAGATTTCAGCAAACTAGTAGTTTTTTGGAAGCTTGGCAACCCCTTTCAAACGAAAGTGTTTTTCGCCAGTCTCTGCATGGGGTACTTCAAGAGGAAACAAACCAAAGAGATAGAACTTAGAACTACTTCATGGTAAAGTTTCAAGGAGCTAGCACAAACCGTGTTTGATTTAGAGTTTCAAACACATCTATCTATATAGCAGAAAACAGAGTGAAACCTAAAAATTCAAAGTGTTACTGGAAACGAACGCTTGAACTTTGAAGAGTATAAATTGGGCAGCCAAGTGGGCTTAGTGAACTGATCATTACCACCAAGTATCATCAAGTTTTGGTGAAAAAAAGTTTTGCTGAGATTTCAGCAAACTATTAGTTTTTTGGAAGCTTGGCCACCCCTTTCAAACGAAAGTGTTTTTCGCCAGTCTCTGCATGGTGTACTTCAAGAGGAAACAAACCATAAAGATGGAACATAGAACTACTTCATTTGGTAAAGTTTCAAGGAGCTAGCCAAACCGTGTTTGATTTAGAGATTCAAACACATCTATCTATATAGCAGAAAACAGAGTGAAACTTAAAATTCAAAGTGTTACTGGAAACGAACGCTTGAACCTAGAAGAGTGAAAGTTGGGCAGGGAAATGGGATTAGTGAAATTATCATTACCACCTAGTATCATCAAGATTTGGTGAAAAAATGTTTGCTGAGATTTCAGCAAACTAGTAGTTTTTTGGAAGCTTGGCAACCCCTTTCAAAAGAAAGTGTTTTTCGCCAGTCTCTGCATGGGGTACTTCAAGAGGAAACAAACCAAAGAGATAGAACTTAGAACTACTTCATTTGGTCAAGTTTCAAGGAGCTAGCACAAAACATGTTTGATTTAGAATTCCAAACACAGCTATCTGTGTAGGAGAAAACAGAGTGAAAAATAAAAATTCAAACTGTTACTGGAAACAAATGCTTCAACCTAGAAGAATAAAAATTGGGCAGCCAAGTGGGATTAGTGAACGGATCATTACCACCAAGTATCATCAAGATTTGGTGAAAAAATGTTTGCTGAGATTTCAGCAAACTAGTAGTTTTTTGGAAGCTTGGCAACCCCTTTCAAACGAAAGTGTTTTTCGCCAGTGTCTCCATGGGGTACTTCAAGAGGAAACAAACCAAAGAGATAGAACTTATAACTCCTTCATTTGGTCAAGTTTCAAGGAGCTAGCACAAACCGTGTTTGATTTAGAATTCCAAACACATCTATCTATGTAGGAGAAAACAGAGTGAAAAATAAAAATTAAAACTGTTACTCGAAACGAATGCTTCAACCTAGAAGAATAAAAATTGGGCAGCCAAGTGGGATTAGTGAACTGATCATTACCAAAAAGTATCATCAAGATTTGGTAAAAAAATGTTTGCTGAGATTCCAGCAAACTAGTGGTTTTTTGGAAGCTTGGCAACCCCTTTCAAACGAAAGTGTTTTTCGCCAGTCTCTGCATGGGGTACTTCAAGAGGAAACAAACCATAGAGATAGAACTTAGAACTACTTCATTTGGTCAAGTTCCAAGGAGCTAGCACAAACCGTGTTTGATTTAGAATTCCAAACACAGCTATCTATGTATGAGAAAACAGAGTGAAACCTAAAAATTCAAACTGTTACTGGAAACGAATGCTTCAACCTAGAAGAATAAAAATTGGGCAGCCAAGTGGGATTAGTGAACTGATCATTACCACCAAGTATCATCAAGATTTGGTGAAAAAAGTTTTGCTGAGATTTCAGCAAACTAGTAGTTTTTTGGAAGCTTGGCCACCCCTTTCAAACGAAAGTGTTTTTCACCAGTCTCTGCATGGTGTACTTCAAGTGGAAACAAACCATTGAGATGGAACCTAGAACTACTTCATTTGGTAAAGTTTCAAGGAGCTAGCAAAAACCGTGTTTGATTTAGAGTTTCAAACACATCTATCTATATAGCAGAAAACAGAGTGAAACCTAAAAATTCAAAGTGTTACAGGAAACGAACGCTTGAACCTAGAAGAGTAAAAATTGGGCAGCCAAGTGGGCTTAGTGAACTGATCATTACCACCAAGTATCATCAAGTTTTGGTGAAAAAAGTTTTGCTGAGATTTCAGCAAACTAGTAGTTTTTTGGAAGCTTGGCCACCTTTTTCAAACGAAAGTGTTTCTCGCCAGTCTCTGCATGGTGTACTTCAAGAGGAAACAAACCATAGAGATGGAACATAGAACTACTTCATTTGGTCAAGTTTCAAGGAGCTAGCACAAACCGTGTTTGATTTAGAGTTTCAAACACATCTATCTATATAGCAGAAAACAGAGTGAAACCTAAAAATTCAAAGTGTTACTGGAAATGAAAGCTTGAACCTAGAAGAGTAAAAATTGGGCAGCCAAGTGGGCTTAGTGAACTGATCATTACCACCAAGTGTCATCAAGATTTGGTGAAAAAATGTTTGTTGAGATTTCAGCAAACTAGTAGTTTTGTGGAAGCTTGGCAACCCCTTTCAAACGAAAGTGTTTTTCGCCAGTGTCTGCATGGGGTACTTCAAGAGGAAACAAACCATAGAGATAGAACTTAGAACTACTTCATTTGGTCAAGTTTCACGGAGTTAGCACAAACCGTGTTTGATTTAGAGTTTCAAACACATCTATCTCTATAGCAGAAAACAGAGTGAAACCTAAAAATTCAAAGTGTTACTGGAAACGAACGCTTGAACCTAGAAGAGTGAAAGTTGGGCAGCCAAGTGGGATTAGTGAAATGATCATTACCACCAAGTATCATCAAGTTTGGTGAAAAAATGTTTGCTGAGATTTCAGCAAACTAGTAGTTTTTTGGAAGCTTGGCAACCCCTTTCAAAAGAAAGTGTTTTTCGCCAGTCTCTGCATGGGGTACTTCAAGAGGAAACAAATCAAAGAGATAGAACTTAGAACTACTTCATTTGGTCAAGTTTCAAGGAGCTAGCAGATACCTTGTTTGATTTAGAATTCCAAACACAGCTATCTATGTAAGAGAAAACAGAGTGAAAAATAAAAATTCAAACTGTTACTGGAAACGAATGCTTCAACCTAGAAGAATAAAAATTGGGCAGCCAAGTGGGATTAGTGAACTGATCATTACCACCAAGTATCATCAAGATTTGGTGAAAAAATGTTTGCTGAGATTTCAGCAAACTAGTAGTTTTCTGGAAGCTTGGCAACCCCTTTCAAACGAAAGTGTTTTTCGCCAGTCTCTGCATGGGGTACTTCAAGAGGAAACAAACCATAGAGATAGAACTTAGAACTACTTCATTTGGTCAAGATTCAAGGAGCTAGCACAAACCGTGTTTGATTTAGAGTTTCAAACACATCTATCTATATAGCAGAAGACAGAGTGAAACCTAAAAATTCAAAGTGTTACTGGAAACGAACGCTTGAACCTAGAAGAGTGAAAGTTGGGCAGCCAAGTGGGATTAGTGAACTGATCATTACCACCAAGTATCATGAAGATTTGGTGAAAAAATGTTTGCTGAGATTTCAGCAAACTAGTAGTTTTTTGGAAGCTTGGCAACCCCTTTCAAACGAAAGTGTTTTTCGCCAGTCTCTGCATGGGGTACTTCAAGAGGAAACAAACCATAGAGATAGAACTTAGAACTACTTCATTTTGTCAAGTTTCACGGAGCTAGCACAAACCGTGTTTGATTTAGAGTTTCAAACACATCTATCTATATAGCAGAAAACAGAGTGAAACCTAAATTTCAAAGTGTTACTGGAAACGAACGCTTGAACCTAGAAGAGTAAAAGTTGGGCAGCCAAGTGGATTCGTGAACTGGTCATTACCACCAAGTATCATCAAGATTTGGTGAAAAAATGTTTGCTGAGGTTTCAGCAAACTAGTAGTTTTTGGAAGCTTGGCCACCCCTTTCAAACGAAAGTGTTTTTCGCCAGTCTCTGCATGGGGTACTTCAAGAGGAAACAAACCATAGAGATGGAACATAGAACTACTTCATTTGGTAAAGTTTCAAGGAGCTAGCACAAACCGTGTTTGATTTAGAGTTTCTAACACATCGATCTATATAGCAGAAAACAGAGTGAAACCTAAAAATTCAAAGTGTTACTGGAAACGAACGCTTGAACCTAGAAGAGTGAAAGTTGGGCAGGCAAGTGAGATTAGTGAACTGATCATTACCACCAAGTATCATCAAGATTTGGTGAAAAAAGGTTTGCTGAGATTTCAGCAAACTAGTAGTTTTTTGGAAGCTTGGCAACCCCTTTCAAACGAAAGTGTTTTTCGCCAGTCTCTGCATGGGGTACTTCACGAGGAAACAAACCATAGAGATAGAACTTAGAACTACTTCATTTGGTCAAGTTTCAAGGAGCTAGCACAAACCGTGTTTGATTTAGAGTTTCAAACACATCTATCTATATAGCAGAAAACAGAGTGAAACCTAAAAATTCAAAGGATTACTGGAAACGAACGCTTGAACCTAGAAGAATAAAAATTGGGCAGCCAAGTGGGATTAGTGAACTGATCATTACCACCAAGTATCATCAAGATTTGGTGAAAAAATGTTTCCTGAGATTTCAGCAAACTAGTAGTTTTTTGGAAGCTTGGCAACCCCTTTCAAAAGAAAGTGTTTTTCGCCAGTCTCTGCATGGGGTACATCAAGAGGAAACAAACCAAAGAGATAGAACTTAGAACAACTTCATTTGGTCAAGTTTCAAGGAGCTAGCACAAACCATGTTTTATTTAGAATTCCAAACACAGCTATCTATGTAGGAGAAAACAGAGTGAAAATAAAAATACAAACTGTTACTGGAAACGAATGCTTCAACCTAGAAGAATAAAAATTGGTCAGCCAATTGGGATTAGTGAACTGGTCATTACCACCAAGTATCATCAAGATTTGGTGAAAAAATGTTTCCTGAGATTTCAGCAAACTAGTAGTTTTTTGGAAACTTGGCAACCCCTTTCAAACGAAAGTGTTTTTCGCCAGTCTCTGCATGGGGTACTTCAAGAGGAAACAAATCATAGAGATAGAACTTAGGTCTACTTCATTTGGTCAAGTTTCACGGAGCTAGCACAAACCGTGTTTGATTTAGAGTTTCAAACACATCTATCTATATAGCAGAAAACAGAGTGAAACCTAAAATTTCAAAGTGTTACAGGAAACGAACGCTTGAACTTAGAAGAGTAATAATTGGGCAGCTAAGTGGGCTTAGTGAACTTATCATTACCACCAAGTATCATCAAGTTTTGGTGAAAAAAGTTTTGCTGAGATTTTAGCAAACTAGTAGTTTTTTGGAAGCTTGGCCACCCCTTTCAAACGAAAGTGTTTTTCGCAAGTCTCTGCATGGTGTACTTCAAGAGGAAACAAACCATAGAGATGGAACATAGAACTACTTCATTTGGTCAAGTTTCAAGGAGCTAGCACAAACCGTGTTTGATTTAGAGTTTCAAAACACATCTATCTATATTGCAGAAAACAGAGTGAAACCTAAAAATTGAAAGTGTTACTGGAAACGAACGCTTGAACCTAGAAGAGTAAAAATTGGGCAGCCAAGTGGGCTTAGTGAACTGATCATTACCACCAAGTATCATCAAGATTTGGTGAAAAAATGTTTGCTGAGATTTCAGCAAACTAGTAGTTTTTTGGAAGTTTGGCAACCCCTTTCAAAAGAAAGTGTTTTTCGCCAGTCTCTGCATGGGGTACTTTAAGAGGAAACAAACCAAAGAGATACAACTTAGAACTACTTGTTTTGGTCAAGTTTCAAGGGAGCTAGCACAAACCATGTTTGATTTAGAATTCCAAACACAGCTATCTATGTAGAAGAAAACAGAGTGAAAAATAAAAATTCAAACTGTTACTGGAAACGAATGCTTCAACCTAGAAGAATAAAAATTGGGCAGCCAAGTGGGATTAGTGAACTGATCATTACCACCAAGTATCATCAAGATTTGGTGAAAAATGTTTGCTGAGATTTCAGCAAACTAGTAGTTTTTTGGAAGCTTGGCAACCCTTTCAAACGAAAGTGTTTTTTCGCCAGTCTCTGCATGGGGTACTTCAAGAGGAAACAAACCAAAGAGATAGATCTTAGAACTACTTCATTTGGTAAAGTTTCAAGGAGCTAGCCCAAACCGTGTTTGATTTAGAGTTTCAAAAACATCTATCTATATAGCAGAAAACAGAGTGAAATCTAAAAAATTCAAAGTGTTACTGAAATGAATGCTTCAAACCTAGAAGAGTAAAAATTGGGCAGCCAAGTGGGCTTAGTGAACTGATCATTACCAGCAAGTATCATCAAGTTTTGGTGAAAAAAGTTTGCTGAGATTTCAGCAAACTGGTAGTTTTGTGGAAGCTTGGCAACCCCTTTCAAACGAAAGTGTTTTTCGCCAGTCTCTGCATGGGGTACTTCAAGAGGAAACAAACCATAGAGATAGAACTTAGATCTACTTCATTTGGTCAAGTTTCACGGAGCTAGCACAACCGTGTTAGATTTTAGTTTCAAACACATCTATCTATATAGCAGAAAACAGAGTGAAACCTAAAAATTCAAAGTGTTACTGAAAACGAACGCTTGAACCTAGAAGAGTGAAAGTTGGGCAGCCAAGTGGGATTAGTGAAATGATCATTACCACCAAGTATCATCAAGTTTTGGTGAAAAAATGTTTGCTGAGATTTCAGCAAACTGGTAGTTTTTGGAAGCTTGGCAACCCTTTCAAAGAAAGTGTTTTTCGCCAGTCTCTGCATGGGGTACTTCAAGAGGAAACAAACCATAGAGATGGAACATAGAACTACTTCATTTGGTAAAGTTTCAAGGAGCTAGCACAAACCGTGTTTGATTTAGAGTTTCAAACACATCTATCTATATAGCAGAAAACCGAGTGAAACCTAAAATTCAAAGTGTTACTGGAAACGAACGCTTGAACCTAGAAGAGTAAAAATTGGGCAGCCAAGTGAGCTTAGTGAACTGATCATTACCACCAAGTATCATCAAGATTTGGTGAAAAAATGTTTGCTGAGATTTCAGCAAACTAGTAGTTTTTTGGAAGCTTGGCAACCCCTTTCAAATGAAAGTGTTTTTCGCCAGTCTCTGCATGGGGTACTTCACGAGGAAACAAACCATAGAGATAGAACTTAGAACTACTTCATTTGGTCAAGTTTCAAGGAGCTAGCACAAACCGTGTTTGATTTAGAGTTTCAAACACATCTATCTATATAGCAGAAAACAGAGTGAAACCTAAAAATTCAAAGTGTTACTGGAAACGAACGCTTGAACTAGAAGAATAAAAATTGGGCAGCCAAGTGGGATTAGTGAACTGATCATTACCACCAAGTATCATCAAGATTTGGTGAAAAAATGTTTCCTGAGATTTCAGCAAACTAGTAGTTTTTTGGAAGCTTGGCAACCCCTTTCAAAAGAAAGTGTTTTTCGCCAGTCTCTCCATGGGGTACTTCAAGAGGAAACAAACCAAAGAGATAGAACTTAGAACTACTTCATTTGGTCAAGTCAAGGAGCTAGCACAAAACATGTTTGATTTAGATTCCAAACACAGCTATCTGTGTAGGAGAAAACAGAGTGAAAAATAAAATTTCAAACTGTTACTGGAAACGAATGCTTCAATCTAGAAGAATAAAAATTGGGCAGCCAAGTGGGATTAGTGAACTGATCATTACCACCAAGTATCATCAAGATTTGGTGAAAAAATATTTGCTGAGATTTCAGCAAACTAGTAGTTTTTTGGAAGCTTGGCAACACCTTTCAAACGAAAGTGTTTTTCACCAGTCTCTGCATGGGGTACTTCAAGAGGAACAAACCAAAGAGATAGAACTTATAACTCCTTCATTTGGTCAAGTTTCAAGGAGCTAGCACAAACCATGTTTGATTTAGAATTCCAAACACAGCTATCTATGTAGGAGAAAACAGAGTGAAAAATAAAAATTAAAACTGTTACTCGAAACGAATGCTTCAACCTAGAAGAGTGAAAGTTGGGCAGCCAAGTGGGATTAGTGAACTGATCATTACCACCAAGTATCATCAAGATTTGGTAAAAAAATGTTTGCTGAGATTTCAGCAAACTAGTGGTTTTTTGGAAGCTGGCAACCCCTTTCAAATGAAAGTGTTTTTCGCCAGTCTCTGCATGGGGTACTTCAAGAGGAAACAAACCATAGAGATAGAACTTAGAACTACTTCATTTGGTCAAGTTTCAAGGAGCTAGCACAAACCGTGTTTGATTTAGAATTCCAAACACAGTCTATCTATGTATGAGAAAACAGAGTGAAACCTAAAATTCAAACTGTTATCAAACTGTTACTGGAAACGAATGCTTCAACCTAGAAGAATAAAAATTGGGCAGCCAAGTGGGATTAGTGAACTGATCATTACCACCAAGTATCATCAAGATTTGGTGAAAAAAGTTTTGCTGAGATTTCAGCAAACTAGTAGTTTTTTGGAAGCTTGGCCACCCCTTTCAAACGAAAGTGTTTTTCACCAGTTTCTGCATGGTGTACTTCAAGTTGAAACAAACCATTGAGATGGAACCTAGAACTACTTCATTTGGTAAAGTTTCAAGGAGCTAGCAAAAACCGTGTTTGATTTAGAGTTTCAAACACATCTATCTATATAGCAGAAAACAGAGTGAAACCTAAAAATTCAAAGTGTTACAGGAAACGAACGCTTGAACCTAGAAGAGTAAAATTGGGAGCCAAGTGGGCTTAGTGAACTGATCATTACCACCAAGTATCATCAAGTTTTGGTAAAAAAAGTTTTGCTGAGATTTCAGCAAACTAGTAGTTTTTTGGAAGCTTGGCCACCCCTTTCAAACGAAAGTGTTTCTCGCCAGTCTCTGCATGGGATACTTCAAGAGGAAACAAATCAAAGAGATAGAACTTAGAACTACTTCATTTGGTCAAGGTTCAAGGAGCTAGCACAAACCTTGTTTGATTTAGAATTCCAAACACAGCTATCTATGTAGGAGAAAACAGAGTGAAAAATAAAAATTCAAACTGTTACTGGAAACGAATGCTTCAACCTAGAAGGATAAAAATTGGGCAGCCAAGTGGGATTAGTGAACTGATCATTACCACCAAGTATCATCAAGATTTGGTGAAAAAATGTTTGCTGAGATTTCAGCAAACTAGTAGTTTTCTGGAAGCTTGGCAACCCCTTTCACACGAAAGTGTTTTTCGCCAGTCTCTGCATGGGGTACTTCAAGAGGAAACAAACGATAGAGATAGAACTTAGAACTACTTCATTTGGTCAAGATTCAAGGAGCTAGCACAAACCGTGTTTGATTTAGAGTTTCAAACACATCGATCTATATAGCAGAAAACAGAGTGAAACCTAAATATTCAAAGTGTTACTGGAAACGAACGCTTGAACCTAGAAGAGTAAAAATTGGGCAGCCAAGTGGGCTTAGTGAACTGATCATTTCCACCAAGTATCATCAAGATTTGGTGAAAAAATGTTTGCTGAGATTTCAGCAAACTAGTAGTTTTGTGGAAGCTTGGCAACCCCTTTCAAACGAAAGTGTTTTTCGCCAGTCTCTGCATGGGTTTCTTCAAGAGGAAACAAACCATAGAGATAGAACTTAGAACTACTTATTTTGTCAAGTTTCACGGAGCTAGCACAAACCGTGTTTTATTTAGAGTTTCAAACACATCTATCTATATAGCAGAAAACAGAGTGAAACCTAAAAATTCAAAGTGTTACTGGAAACGAACGCTTGAACCTAGAAGAGTGAAAGTTGGGCAGGCAAGTGAGATTAGTGAACTGATCATTACCACCAAGTATCATCAAGATTTGGTGAAAAAATGTTTGCTGAGATTTCAGCAAACTAGTAGTTTTTTGGAAGCTTGGCAACCCCTTTCAAACGAAAGTGTTTTTCGCCAGTCTCTGCATGGGGTACTTGAAGAGGAAAAAAACCATAGAGATAGAACTTAGAACTACTTCATTTGGTCAAGTTTCAAGGAGCTAGCACAAACCGTGTTTGATTTAGAGTTTCAAACACATCTATCTATATAGCAGAAAACAGAGTGAAACCTAAAAATTCAAAGTGTTACTGGAAACGAACGCTTGAACCTAGAAGAGTGAAAGTTGGGCAGCCAAGTGAGATTAGTGAACTGATTATTACCACCAAGTATCATCAAGATTTGGTGAAAAAATGTTTGCCGAGATTTCAGCAAACTAGTAGCTTTTTGGAAGCTTGGCAACCCCTTTCAAACGAAAGTGTTTTTCGCCAGTCTCTGCATGGGGTACTTCCAGAGGAAACAAACCATAGAGATAGAACTTCGAACTACTTCATTTGATCAAGTTTCAAGGAGCTAGCACAAACCGTGTTTGATTTAGAATTCCAAACACATCTATCTATGTAGGAGAAAACAGAGTGAAACCTAAAAATTCAAACTGTTACTGGAAACGAATGCTTCAACCTAGAAGAATAAAAATTGGGTAGCCAAATGGGATTAGTGAACTGATAATTACCACCAAGTATCATCAAGATTTGGTGAAAAAATGTTTGCTGAGATTTCAGCAAACTAGTAGTTTTCTGGAAGCTTGGCAACCCCTTTCAAACGAAAGTGTTTTTCGCCAGTCTCTGCATGGGGTACTTCAAGAGGAAACAAACCATAGAGATAGAACTTAGAACTACTTCATTTGGTCAAGTTTCAAGGAGCTAGCACAAACCGTGTTTGATTTAGAGTTTCAAACACATCTATCTATATAGCAGAAGACAGAGTGAAACCTAAAAATTCAAAGTGTTACTGGAAACGAACGCTTAAACCTAGAAGAGTGAAAGTTGGGCAGCCAAGTGGGCTTAGTGAACTGATCATTACCACCAAGGATCATCAAGATTTGGTGAAAAAATGTTTGCTGAGATTTCAGCAAACTAGTAGTTTTTTGGAAGCTTGGCAACCCCTTTCAAACGAAAGTGTTTTTCGACAGTCTCTGCATGGGGTACTTCAAGAGGAAACAAACCATAGAGATAGAACTTAGAACTACTTCATTTTGTCAAGTTTCACGGAGCTAGCACAAACCGTGTTTGATTTAGAGTTTCAAACACATCTATCTATATAGCAGAAAACAGAGTGAAACCTAAATTTCAAAGTGTTACTGGAAACGAACGCTTGAACCTAGAATAGTAAAAGTTGGGCAGCCAAGTGGGATTCGTGAACTGATCATTACCACCAAGTATCATCAAGATTTGGTGAAAAAATGTTTGCTGAGATTTCAGCAAACTAGTAGTTTTTGGAAGCTTGGCCACCCCTTTCAAACGAAAGTGTTTTTTGCCAGTCTCTGCATGGTGTACTTCAAGAGGAAACAAACCATAAAGATGGAACATAGAACTACTTCACTTGGTAAAGTTTCAAGGAGCTAGCACAAACCGTGTTTGAGAGTTTCAAACACATCTATCTATATAGCAGAAAACAGAGTGAAACCTAAAAATTCAAAGTGTTACTGGAAACGAACGTTTGAACCTAGAAGAGTGAAAGTTGGGCAGCCAAGTGAGATTAGTGAACTGATCATTACCACCAAGTATCATGAAGATTTGGTGAAAAAAGGTTTGCTGAGATTTCAGCAAACTAGTAGTTTTTTGGAAGCTTGGCCACCCCTTTCAAAAGAAAGTGTTTTTCGCCAGTCTCTGCATGGGGTACTTCAAGAGGAAACAAACCATAGAGATAGAACTTAGAACTACTTCATTTGATCAAGTTTCAAGGAGCTAGCACAAACCGTGTTTGATATAGAGTTTCAAACACATCTATCTATATAGCAGAAAACAGAGTGAAACCTAAAAATTCAAAGTGTTACTGGAAACGAACGCTTGAACCTAGAAGAGTGAAAGTTGGGCAGCCAAGTGGGATTAGTGAACTGATCATTACCACCATGTATCATCAAGTTTTGGTGAAAAAAGTTTTGCTGAGATTTCAGCAAACTAGTAGTTTTTTGGAAGCTTGGCAACCCCTTTCAAACGAAAGTGTTTTTCGCCAGTCTCTGCATGGGGTACTTCAAGAGGAAACAAACCATAGAGATAGAACTTAGAACTACTTCATTTGGTCAAGTTTCAAGGAGCTAGCACAAACCATGTTTGATTTAGAATTCCAAACACAGCTATCTATGTAGGAGAAAACAGAGTGAAACCTAAAAATTCAAACTGTTACTGGAAATGAATGCTTCAACCTAGAAGAATAAAAACTGGGCAGCCAAGTGGGATTAGTGAACTGATCATTACCACCAAGTATCATCAAGATTTGGTGAAAAAAGGTTTGCTGAGATTTCAGCAAACTAGTAGTTTTTTGGAAGCTTGGCAACCCCTTTCAAACGAAAGTGTTTTTCGCCAGTCTCTGCATGGGGTACTTCAAGAGGAAACAAACCATAGAGATAGAACTTAGAACTACTTCATTTGGTCAAGTTTCAAGGAGCTAGCACAAACCGTGTTTGATTTAGAGTTTCAAACACATCTATCTATATAGCAGAAGACAGAGTGAAACCTAAAAATTCAAAGTGTTACTGGAAACGAACGCTTGAACCTAGAAGAGTGAAAGTTGGGCAGCCAAGTGGGATTAGTGAACTGATCATTACCACCAAGTATCATCAAGATTTGGTGAAAAAATGTTTGCTGAGATTTCAGCAAACTAGTAGTTTTTTGGAAGCTTGGCAACCCCTTTCAAAAGAAAGTGTTTTTCGCCAGTCTCTGCATGGGGTACTTTAAGAGGAAACAAACCAAAGAGATAGAACTTAGAACTACTTCATTTGGTCAAGTTTCAAGGAGCTAGCACAAACCATGTTTGATTTAGAATTCCAAACACAGCTATCTATGAAGGAGAAAACAGAGTGAAAAATAAAAATTCAAACTGTTACTGGAAACGAATGCTTCAACCTAGAAGAATAAAAATTGGGCAGCCAAGTGGGATTAGTGAACTGATCATTACCACCAAGTATCATCAAGTTTTGGTGAAAAAATGTTTGCTGAGATTTCAGCAAACTAGTAGTTTTTTGGAAGCTTGGCAACCCCTTTCAAAAGAAAGTGTTTTTCGCCAGTCTCTGCATGGGGTACTTTAAGAGGAAACAAACCAAAGAGATAGAACTTAGAACTACTTCATTTGGTCAAGTTTCAAGGAGCTAGCACAAACCATGTTTGATTTAGAATTCCAAACACAGCTATCTATGTAGGAGAAAACAGAGTGAAAAATAAAAATTCAAACTGTTACTGGAAACGAATGCTTCAACCTAGAAGAATAAAAATTGGGCAGCCAAGTGGGATTAGTGAACGGATCATTACCACCAAGTATCATCAAGATTTGGTGAAAAAATGTTTGCTGAGATTCCAGCAAACTAGTGGTTTTTTGGAAGCTTGGC
This sequence comes from Callospermophilus lateralis, assembly GCF_048772815.1. Taxonomy (NCBI): domain Eukaryota; kingdom Metazoa; phylum Chordata; class Mammalia; order Rodentia; family Sciuridae; genus Callospermophilus; species Callospermophilus lateralis. Next base: position 57,159 of record NW_027515806.1, read on the forward strand.
AACCCCTTTCAAACGAAAGTGTTTTTCGCCAGTCTCTGCATGGGGTACTTCAAGAGGAAACAAACCATAGAGATAGAACTTAGAACTACTTCATTTTGTCAAGTTTCATGGAGCTAGCACAAACCGTGTTTGATTTAGAGTTTCAAACACATCTATCTATATAGCAGAAAACAGAGTGAAACCGAAAAGTTCAATGTGTTACTTGAAACGAACGCTTGAACCTAGAAGAGTAAAAATTGGGCAGCCAAGTGGGCTTAGTGAACTGATCATTACCACCAAGTGTCATCAAGATTTGGTGAAAAAATGTTTGCTGAGATTTCAGCAAACTAGTAGTTTTTTGGAAGCTTTGCCACCCCTTTCAAACGAAAGTGTTTTTCGCCAGTCTCTGCATGGGGTACTTCAAGAGGAAACAAACCATAGAGATAGAACTTAGAACTACTTCATTTGGTCAAGTTTCAAGGAGCTAGCACAAACCGTGTTTGATTTAGAATTCCAAACACAGCTATCTATGTATGAGAAACAGAGTGAAACCTAAAAATTCAAACTGTTACTGGAAACGAATGCTTCAACCTAGAAGAATAAAAATTGGGCAGCCAAGTGGGATTAGTGAACTGATCATTACCACCAAGTATCATCAAGATTTGGTGAAAAAAGTTTTGCTGAGATTTCAGCAAACTAGTAGTTTTTTGGAAGCTTGGCCACGCCTTTCAAACGAAAGTGTTTTTCACCAGTCTCTGCATGGTGTACTTCAAGTGGAAACAAACCATAGAGATGGAACATAGAACTACTTCATTTGGTAAAGTTTCAAGGAGCTAGCACAAACCGTGTTTGATTTAGAGTTTCAAACACATCTATCTATATAGCAGAAAACTGAGTGAAACCTAAAAATTCAAAGTGTTACAGGAAACGAACGCTTGAACTTAGAAGAGTAATAATTGGGCAGCCAAGTGGGCTTAGTGAACTGATCATTACCACCAAGTATCATCAAGTTTTGGTGAAAAAAGTTTTGCTGAGATTTCAGCAAACTAGTAGTTTTTTGGAAGCTTGTCCACCCCTTTCCAACGAAAGTGTTTTTTGCAAGTCTCTGCATGGTGTACTTCAAGAGGAAACAAACCATAGAGATGGAACATAGAACTACTTCATTTGGTCAAGTTTCAAGGAGCTAGCACAAACCGTGTTTGATTTAGAGTTTCAAACACATCTATCTATATAGCAGAAAACAGAGTGAAACCTAAAAATTCAAAGTGTTACTGGAAACGAACGCTTGAACCTAGAAGAGTAAAAATTGGGCAGCCAAGTGGGCTTAGTGAACTGATCATTACCACCAAGTATCATCAAGATTTGGTGAAAAAATGTTTGCTGAGATTTCAGCAAACTAGTAGTTTTTTGGAAGCTTGGCAACCCCTTTCAAAAGAAAGTGTTTTTCGCCAGTCTCTGCATGGGGTACTTTAAGAGGAAACAAACCAAAGAGATAGAACTTAGAACTACTTCATTTGGTCAAGTTTCAAGGAGCTAGCACAAACCATGTTTGATTTAGAATTCCAAACACAGCTATCTATGAAGGAGAAAACAGAGTGAAAAATAAAAATTCAAACTGTTACTGGAAACGAATGCTTCAACCTAGAAGAATAAAAATTGGGCAGCCAAGTGGGATTAGTGAACTGATCATTACCACCAAGTATCATCAAGTTTTGGTGAAAAAATGTTTGCTGAGATTTCAGCAAACTAGTAGTTTTTTGGAAGCTTGGCAACCCCTTTCAAAAGAAAGTGTTTTTCGCCAGTCTCTGCATGGGGTACTTTAAGAGGAAACAAACCAAAGAGATAGAACTTAGAACTACTTCATTTGGTCAAGTTTCAAGGAGCTAGCACAAACCATGTTTGATTTAGAATTCCAAACACAGCTATCTATGTAGGAGAAAACAGAGTGAAAAATAAAAATTCAAACTGTTACTGGAAACGAATGCTTCAACCTAGAAGAATAAAAATTGGGCAGCCAAGTGGGATTAGTGAACGGATCATTACCACCAAGTATCATCAAGATTTGGTGAAAAAATGTTTGCTGAGATTTCAGCAAACTAGTAGTTTTTTGGAAGCTTGGCAACCCCTTTCAAACGAAAGTGTTTTTCGCCAGTCTCTGCATGGGGTACTTCAAGAGGAAACAAACCAAAGAGATAGATCTTAGAACTACTTCATTTGGTAAAGTTTCAAGGAGCTAGCCCAAACCGTGTTTGATTTAGAGTTTCAAACACATCTATCTATATAGCTGAAAACAGAGTGAAATCTAAAAATTCAAAGTGTTACTGGAAACGAATGCTTCAACCTAGAAGAGTAAAAATTGGGCAGCCAAGTGGGCTTAGTGAACTGATCATTACCAGCAAGTATCATCAAGTTTTGGTGAAAAAAGGTTTGTTGAGATTTCAGCAAACTGGTAGTTTTGTGGAAGCTTGGCAACCCCTTTCAAACGAAAGTGTTTTTCGCCAGTCTCTGCATGGGGTACTTCAAGAGGGAACAAATCATAGAGATATAACTTAGATCTACTTCATTTGGTCAAGTTTCACGGAGCTAGCACAAACCGTGTTTGATTTAGAGTTTCAAACACATCTATCTATATAGCAGAAAACAGAGTGAAACCTAAAAATTCAAAGTGTTACAGGAAACTAACGCTTGAACATAGAAGAGTAATAATTGGGCAGCCAAGTGGGCTTAGTGAACTGATCATTACCACCAAGTATCATCAAGTTTTGGTGAAAAAAGTTTTGCTGAGATTTCAGCAAACTAGTAGTTTTTTGGAAGCTTGGCCACCCCTTTCAAACGAAAGTGTTTTTCGCAAGTCTCTGCATGGTGTACTTCAAGAGGAAACAAACCATAGAGATGGAACATAGAACTACTTCATTTGGTCAAGTTTCAAGGAGCTAGCACAAACCGTGTTTGATTTAGAGTTTCAAACACATCTATCTATATAGCAGAAAACAGAGTGAAACCTAAAAATTCAAAGTGTTACTGGAAACGAACGCTTGAACCTAGAAGAGTAAAAATTGGGCAGCCAAGTGGGCTTAGTGAACTGATCATTACCACCAAGTATCATCAAGATTTGGTGAAAAAATGTTTGCTGAGATTTCAGCAAACTAATAGTTTTTTGGAAGTTTGGCAACCCCTTTCAAAAGAAAGTGTTTTTCGCCAGTCTCTGCATGGGGTACTTTAAGAGGAAACAAACCAAAGAGATTCAACTTAGAACTACTTCATTTGGTCAAGTTTCAAGGAGCTAGCACAAACCATGTTTGATTTAGAATTCCAAACACAGCTATCTATGTAGGAGAAAACAGAGTGAAAAATAAAAATTCAAACTGTTACTGGAAACGAATGCTTCAACCTAGAAGAATAAAAATTGGGCAGCCAAGTGGGATTAGTGAACTGATCATTACCACCAAGTATCATCAAGATTTGGTGAAAAGATGTTTGCTGAGATTTCAGCAAACTAGTAGTTTTTTGGAAGCTTGGCAACCCCTTTCAAACGAAAGTGTTTTTCGCCAGTCTCTGCATGGGGTACTTCAAGAGGAAACAAACCAAAGAGATAGATCTTAGAACTACTTCATTTGGTAAAGTTTCAAGGAGCTAGCCCAAACCGTGTTTGATTTAGAGTTTCAAAAACATCTATCTATATAGCAGAAAACAGAGTGAAATCTAAAAATTCAAAGTGTTACTGGAAACGAATGCTTCAACCTAGAAGAGTAAAAATTGGGCAGCCAAGTGGGCTTAGTAAACTGATCATTACCAGCAAGTATCATCAAGTTATGGTGAAAAAAGGTTTGCTGAGATTTCAGCAAACTGGTAGTTTTGTGGAAGCTTGGCAACCCCTTTCAAACGAAAGTGTTTTTCGCCAGTCTCTGCATGGGGTACTTCAAGAGGAAACAAACCATAGTGATAGAACTTAGATCTACTTCATTTGGTCAAGTTTCACGGAGCTAGCACAAACCGTGTTTGATTTAGAGTTTCAAACACATCTATCTATATAGCAGAAAACAGAGTGAAACCTAAAAATTCAAAGTGTTACTGGAAACGAACGCTTGAACCTAGAAGAGTGAAAGTTGGGCAGCCAAGTGGGATTAGTGAAATGATCATTACCACCAAGTATCATCAAGTTTTGGTGAAAAAATATTTGCTGAGATTTCAGCAATCTGATAGTTTTTTGGAAGCTTGGCAACCCCTTTCAAAAGAAAGTGTTTTTCGCCAGTCTCTGCATGGGGTACTTCAAGAGGAAACAAACCAAAGAGATAGAACTTAGAACTACTTCATTTGGTCAAGTTTCAAGGAGCTAGCACAAACCGTGTTTGATTTAGAGATTCAAACACATCTATCTATATAGCAGAAAACAGAGTGAAACCTAAAAATTGAAAGTGTAACAGGAAACGAACGCTTGAACCTAGAAGAGTAAAAATTGGGCAGCCAAGTGGGCTTAGTGAACTGATCATTACCACCAAGTATCATCAAGTTTTGGTGAAAAAAGTTTTGCTGAGATTTCAGCAAACTAGTAGTTTTTTGGAAGCTTTGCCACCCCTTTCAAACGAAAGTGTTTTTCGCCAGTCTCTGCATGGTGTACTTCAAGAGGAAACAAACCATAGAGATGGAACATAGAACTACTTCATTTGGTAAAGTTTCAAGGAGCTAGCACAAACCGTGTTTGATTTAGAGTTTCAAACACATCTATCTATATAGCAGAAAACAGAGTGAAACCTAAAAATTCAAAGTGTTACTGGAAACGAACGCTTGAACCTAGAAGAGTAAAAATTGGGCAGCCAGGTGAGCTTAGTGAACTGATCATTACCACCAAGTATCATCAAGATTTGGTGAAAAAATGTTTGCTGAGATTTCAGCAAACTAGTAGTTTTTTGGTAGCTTGGCAACCCCTTTCAAATGAAAGTGTTTTTCGCCAGTCTCTGCATGGGGTACTTCACGAGGAAACAAACCATAGAGAAAGAACTTAGAACTACTTCATTTGGTCAAGTTTTAAGGAGCTAGCACAAACCGTGTTTGATTTAGAGTTTCAAACACATCTATCTATATAGCAGAAAACAGAGTGAAACCTAAAAATTCAAAGTGTTACTGGAAACGAACGCTTGAACCTAGAAGAATAAAAATTGGGCAGCCAAGTGGGATTAGTGAACTGATCATTACCACCAAGTATCATCAAGATTTGGTGAAAAAATGTTTCCTGAGATTTCAGCAAACTAGTAGTTTTTTGGAAGCTTGGCAACCCCTTTCAAAAGAAAGTGTTTTTCGCCAGTCTCTGCATGGGGTACATCAAGAGGAAACAAACCAAAGAGATAGAACGTAGAACTACTTCATTTGGTCAAGTTTCAAGGAGCTAGCACAAACCATGTTTGATTTAGAATTCCAAACACAGCTATCTATGTAGGAGAAAACAGAGTGAAAATAAAAATACAAACTGTTACTGGAAACGAATGCTTCAACCTAGAAGAATAAAAATTGGTCAGCCAAGTGGGATTAGTGAACTGGTCATTACCACCAAGTATCATCAAGATTTGGTGAAAAAATGTTTCCTGAGATTTCAGCAAACTAGTAGTTTTTTGGAAGCTTGGCAACCCCTTTCAAACGAAAGTGTTTTTCGCCAGTCTCTGCATGGGGTACTTCAAGAGGAAACAAACCAAAGAGATAGAACTTAGAACTACTTCATGGTAAAGTTTCAAGGAGCTAGCACAAACCGTGTTTGATTTAGAGTTTCAAACACATCTATCTATATAGCAGAAAACAGAGTGAAACATAAAAATTCAAAGTGTTACTGGAAACGAACGCTTGAACTTTGAAGAGTATAAATTGGGCAGCCAAGTGGGCTTAGTGAACTGATCATTACCACCAAGTATCATCAAGTTTTGGTGAAAAAAAGTTTTGCTGAGATTTCAGCAAACTATTAGTTTTTTGGAAGCTTGGCCACCCCTTTCAAACGAAAGTGTTTTTCGCCAGTCTCTGCATGGTGTACTTCAAGAGGAAACAAACCATAAAGATGGAACATAGAACTACTTCATTTGGTAAAGTTTCAAGGAGCTAGCCAAACCGTGTTTGATTTAGAGATTCAAACACATCTATCTATATAGCAGAAAACAGAGTGAAACTTAAAATTCAAAGTGTTACTGGAAACGAACGCTTGAACCTAGAAGAGTGAAAGTTGGGCAGGGAAATGGGATTAGTGAAATGATCATTACCACCTAGTATCATCAAGATTTGGTGAAAAAATGTTTGCTGAGATTTCAGCAAACTAGTAGTTTTTTGGAAGCTTGGCAACCCCTTTCAAAAGAAAGTGTTTTTCGCCAGTCTCTGCATGGGGTACTTCAAGAGGAAACAAACCAAAGAGATAGAACTTAGAACTACTTCATTTGGTCAAGTTTCAAGGAGCTAGCACAAAACATGTTTGATTTAGAATTCCAAACACAGCTATCTGTGTAGGAGAAAACAGAGTGAAAAATAAAAATTCAAACTGTTACTGGAAACAAATGCTTCAACCTAGAAGAATACAAATTGGGCAGCCAAGTGGGATTAGTGAACTGATCATTACCACCAAGTATCATCAAGATTTGGTGAAAAAATGTTTGCTGAGATTTCAGCAAACTAGTAGTTTTTTGTAAGCTTGGCAACCCCTTTCAAACGAAAGTGTTTTTCGCCAGTGTCTCCATGGGGTACTTCAAGAGGAAACAAACCAAAGAGATAGAACTTATAACTCCTTCATTTGGTCAAGTTTCAAGGAGCTAGCACAAACCGTGTTTGATTTAGAATTCCAAACACATCTATCTATGTAGGAGAAAACAGAGTGAAAAATAAAAATTAAAACTGTTACTCGAAACGAATGCTTCAACCTAGAAGAATAAAAATTGGGCAGCCAAGTGGGATTAGTGAACTGATCATTACCACCAAGTATCATCAAGATTTGGTAAAAAAATGTTTGCTGAGATTCCAGCAAACTAGTGGTTTTTTGGAAGCTTGGCAACCCCTTTCAAACGAAAGTGTTTTTCGCCAGTCTCTGCATGGGGTACTTCAAGAGGAAACAAACCATAGAGATAGAACTTAGAACTACTTCATTTGGTCAAGTTCCAAGGAGCTAGCACAAACCGTGTTTGATTTAGAATTCCAAACACAGCTATCTATGTATGAGAAAACAGAGTGAAACCTAAAAATTCAAACTGTTACTGGAAACGAATGCTTCAACCTAGAAGAATAAAAATTGGGCAGCCAAGTGGGATTAGTGAACTGATCATTACCACCAAGTATCATCAAGATTTGGTGAAAAAAGTTTTGCTGAGATTTCAGCAAACTAGTAGTTTTTTGGAAGCTTGGCCACCCCTTTCAAACGAAAGTGTTTTTCACCAGTCTCTGCATGGTGTACTTCAAGTGGAAACAAACCATTGAGATGGAACCTAGAACTACTTCATTTGGTAAAGTTTCAAGGAGCTAGCAAAAACCGTGTTTGATTTAGAGTTTCAAACACATCTATCTATATAGCAGAAAACAGAGTGAAACCTAAAAATTCAAAGTGTTACAGGAAACGAACGCTTGAACCTAGAAGAGTAAAAATTGGGCAGCCAAGTGGGCTTAGTGAACTGATCATTACCACCAAGTATCATCAAGTTTTGGTGAAAAAAGTTTTGCTGAGATTTCAGCAAACTAGTAGTTTTTTGGAAGCTTGGCCACCCCTTTCAAACGAAAGTGTTTCTCGCCAGTCTCCGCATGGTGTACTTCAAGAGGAAACAAACCATAGAGATGGAACATAGAACTACTTCATTTGGTCAAGTTTCAAGGAGCTAGCACAAACCGTGTTTGATTTAGAGTTTCAAACACATCTATCTATATAGCAGAAAACAGAGTGAAACCTAAAAATTCAAAGTGTTACTGGAAATGAAAGCTTGAACCTAGAAGAGTAAAAATTGGGCAGCCAAGTGGGCTTAGTGAACTGATCATTACCACCAAGTATCATCAAGATTTGGTGAAAAAATGTTTGCTGAGATTTCAGCAAACTAGTAGTTTTCTGGAAGCTTGGCAACCCCTTTCAAACGAAAGTGTTTTTCGCCAGTCTCTGCATGGGGTACTTCAAGAGGAAACAAACCATAGAGATAGAACTTAGAACTACTTCATTTGGTCAAGATTCAAGGAGCTAGCACAAACCGTGTTTGATTTAGAGTTTCAAACACATCTATCTATATAGCAGAAGACAGAGTGAAACCTAAAAATTCAAAGTGTTACTGGAAACGAACGCTTGAACCTAGAAGAGTGAAAGTTGGGCAGCCAAGTGGGATTAGTGAACTGATCATTACCACCAAGTATCACGAAGATTTGGTGAAAAAATGTTTGCTGAGATTTCAGCAAACTAGTAGTTTTTTGGAAGCTTGGCAACCCCTTTCAAACGAAAGTGTTTTTCGCCAGTCTCTGCATGGGGTACTTCAAGAGGAACAAACCATAGAGATAGAACTTAGAACTACTTCATTTTGTCAAGTTTCACGGAGCTAGCACAAACCGTGTTTGATTTAGAGTTTCAAACACATCTATCTATATAGCAGAAAACAGAGTGAAACCTAAATTTCAAAGTGTTACTGGAAACGAACGCTTGAACCTAGAAGAGTAAAAGTTGGGCAGCCAAGTGGGATTCGTGAACTGATCATTACCACCAAGTATCATCAAGATTTGGTGAAAAAATGTTTGCTGAGGTTTCAGCAAACTAGTAGTTTTTGGAAGCTTGGCCACCCCTTTCAAACGAAAGTGTTTTTCGCCAGTCTCTGCATGGGGTACTTCAAGAGGAAACAAACCATAGAGATGGAACATAGAACTACTTCATTTGGTAAAGTTTCAAGGAGCTAGCACAAACCGTGTTTGATTTAGAGTTTCAAACACATCGATCTATATAGCAGAAAACAGAGTGAAACCTAAAAATTCAAAGTGTTACTGGAAACGAACGCTTGAACCTAGAAGAGTGAAAGTTGGGCAGGCAAGTGAGATTAGTGAACTGATCATTACCACCAAGTATCATCAAGATTTGGTGAAAAAAGGTTTGCTGAGATTTGAGCAAACTAGTAGTTTTTTGGAAGCTTGGCAACCCCTTTCAAACGAAAGTGTTTTTCGCCAGTCTCTGCATGGGGTACTTGAAGAGGAAAAAAAACATAGAGAAAGAACTTAGAACTACTTCATTTGGTCAAGTTTCAAGTAGCTAGCACAAACCGTGTTTGATTTAGAGTTTCAAACACATCTATCTATATAGCAGAAAACAGAGTGAAACCTAAAAATTCAAAGTGTTACTGGAAACGAACGCTTGAACCTAGAAGAGTGAAAGTTGGGCAGCCAAGTGAGATTAGTGAACTGATTATTACCACCAAGTATCATCAAGATTTGGTGAAAAAATGTTTGCTGAGATTTCAGCAAACTAGTAGTTTTTTGGAAGCTTGGCAACCCCTTTCAAATGAAAGTGTTTTTCGCCAGTCTCTTCATGCGGTACTTCACGAGGAAACAAACCATAGAGATAGAACTTAGAACTACTTCATTTGGTCAAGTTTCAAGGAGCTAGCACAAACCGTGTTTGATTTAGAGTTTCAAACACATCTATCTATATAGCAGAAAACAGAGTGAAACCTAAAAATTCAAAGGATTACTGGAAACGAACGCTTGAACCTAGAAGAATAAAAATTGGGCAGCCAAGTGGGATTAGTGAACTGATCATTACCACCAAGTATCATCAAGATTTGGTGAAAAAATGTTTCCTGAGATTTCAGCAAACTAGTAGTTTTTTGGAAGCTTGGCAACCCCTTTCAAAAGAAAGTGTTTTTCGCCAGTCTCTGCATGGGGTACATCAAGAGGAAACAAACCAAAGAGATAGAACTTAGAACAACTTCATTTGGTCAAGTTTCACGGAGCTAGCACAAACCGTGTTTGATTTAGAGTTTCAAACACATCTATCTATATAGCAGAAAACAGAGTGAAACCTAAAATTTCAAAGTGTTACAGGAAACGAACGCTTGAACTTAGAAGAGTAATAATTGGGCAGCCAAGTGGGCTTAGTGAACTTATCATTACCACCAAGTATCATCAAGTTTTGGTGAAAAAAGTTTTGCTGAGATTTCAGCAAACTAGTAGTTTTTTGGAAGCTTGGCCACCCCTTTCAAACGAAAGTGTTTTTCGCAAGTCTCTGCATGGTGTACTTCAAGAGGAAACCAAACCATAGAGATGGAACATAGAACTACTTCATTTGGTCAAGTTTCAAGGAGCTAGCACAAACCGTGTTTGATTTAGAGTTTCAAACACATCTATCTATATTGCAGAAAACAGAGTGAAACCTAAAAATTGAAAGTGTTACTGGAAACGAACGCTTGAACCTAGAAGAGTAAAAATTGGGCAGCCAAGTGGGCTTAGTGAACTGATCATTACCACCAAGTATCATCAAGTTTTGGTGAAAAAAGTTTTGCTGAGATTTCAGCAAACTAGTAGTTTTTTGGAAGTTTTGCCACCCCTTTCAAACGAAAGTGTTTTTCGCCAGTCTCTGCATGGTGTACTTCAAGAGGAAACAAACCATAGAGATGGAACATAGAACTACTTCATTTGGTAAAGTTTCAAGGAGCTAGCACAAACCGTGTTTGATTTAGAGTTTCAAACACATCTATCTATATAGCAGAAAACCGAGTGAAACCTAAAAATTCAAAGTGTTACTGGAAACGAACGCTTGAACCTAGAAGAGTAAAAATTGGGCAGCCAAGTGAGCTTAGTGAACTGATCATTACCACCAAGTATCATCAAGATTTGGTGAAAAAATGTTTGCTGAGATTTCAGCAAACTAGTAGTTTTTTGGAAGCTTGGCAACCCCTTTCAAATGAAAGTGTTTTTCGCCAGTCTCTGCATGGGGTACTTCACGAGGAAACAAACCATAGAGATAGAACTTAGAACTACTTCATTTGGTCAAGTTTCAAGGAGCTAGCACAAACCGTGTTTGATTTAGAGTTTCAAACACATCTATCTATATAGCAGAAAACAGAGTGAAACCTAAAAATTCAAAGTGTTACTGGAAACGAACGCTTGAACCTAGAAGAATAAAAATTGGGCAGCCAAGTGGGATTAGTGAACTGATCATTACCACCAAGTATCATCAAGATTTGGTGAAAAAATGTTTCCTGAGATTTCAGCAAACTAGTAGTTTTTTGGAAGCTTGGCAACCCCTTTCAAAAGAAAGTGTTTTTCGCCAGTCTCTCCATGGGGTACTTCAAGAGGAAACAAACCAAAGAGATAGAACGTAGAACTACTTCATTTGGTCAAGTTTCAAGGAGCTAGCACAAACCATGTTTGATTTAGAATTCCAAACACAGCTATCTATGTAGGAGAAAACAGAGTGAAAATAAAAATACAAACTGTTACTGGAAACGAATGCTTCAACCTAGAAGAATAAAAATTGGTCAGCCAAGTGGGATTAGTGAACTGGTCATTACCACCAAGTATCATCAAGATTTGGTGAAAAAATGTTTCCTGAGATTTCAGCAAACTAGTAGTTTTTTGGAAGCTTGGCAACCCCTTTCAAACGAAAGTGTTTTTCGCCAGTCTCTGCATGGGGTACTTCAAGAGGAAACAAACCAAAGAGATAGAACTTAGAACTACTTCATGGTAAAGTTTCAAGGAGCTAGCACAAACCGTGTTTGATTTAGAGTTTCAAACACATCTATCTATATAGCAGAAAACAGAGTGAAACCTAAAAATTCAAAGTGTTACTGGAAACGAACGCTTGAACTTTGAAGAGTATAAATTGGGCAGCCAAGTGGGCTTAGTGAACTGATCATTACCACCAAGTATCATCAAGTTTTGGTGAAAAAAAGTTTTGCTGAGATTTCAGCAAACTATTAGTTTTTTGGAAGCTTGGCCACCCCTTTCAAACGAAAGTGTTTTTCGCCAGTCTCTGCATGGTGTACTTCAAGAGGAAACAAACCATAAAGATGGAACATAGAACTACTTCATTTGGTAAAGTTTCAAGGAGCTAGCCAAACCGTGTTTGATTTAGAGATTCAAACACATCTATCTATATAGCAGAAAACAGAGTGAAACTTAAAATTCAAAGTGTTACTGGAAACGAACGCTTGAACCTAGAAGAGTGAAAGTTGGGCAGGGAAATGGGATTAGTGAAATTATCATTACCACCTAGTATCATCAAGATTTGGTGAAAAAATGTTTGCTGAGATTTCAGCAAACTAGTAGTTTTTTGGAAGCTTGGCAACCCCTTTCAAAAGAAAGTGTTTTTCGCCAGTCTCTGCATGGGGTACTTCAAGAGGGAAACAAACCAAAGAGATAGAACTTAGAACTACTTCATTTGGTCAAGTTTCAAGGAGCTAGCACAAAACATGTTTGATTTAGAATTCCAAACACAGCTATCTGTGTAGGAGAAAAACAGAGTGAAAAATAAAAATTCAAACTGTTACTGGAAACAAATGCTTCAACCTAGAAGAATAAAAATTGGGCAGCCAAGTGGGATTAGTGAACGGATCATTACCACCAAGTATCATCAAGATTTGGTGAAAAAATGTTTGCTGAGATTTCAGCAAACTAGTAGTTTTTTGGAAGCTTGGCAACCCCTTTCAAACGAAGTGTTTTTCGCCAGTGTCTCCATGGGGTACTTCAAGAGGAAACAAACCAAAGAGATAGAACTTATAACTCCTTCATTTGGTCAAGTTTCAAGGAGCTAGCACAAACCGTGGTTTGATTTAGAATTCCAAACACATCTATCTATGTAGGAGAAAACAGAGTGAAAAATAAAAATTAAAACTGTTACTCGAAACGAATGCTTCAACCTAGAAGAATAAAAATTGGGCAGCCAAGTGGGATTAGTGAACTGATCATTACCAAAAAGTATCATCAAGATTTGGTAAAAAAATGTTTGCTGAGATTCCAGCAAACTAGTGGTTTTTTGGAAGCTTGGCAACCCCTTTCAAACGAAAGTGTTTTTCGCCAGTCTCTGCATGGGGTACTTCAAGAGGAAACAAACCATAGAGATAGAACTTAGAACTACTTCATTTGGTCAAGTTCCAAGGAGCTAGCACAAACCGTGTTTGATTTAGAATTCCAAACACAGCTATCTATGTATGAGAAAACAGAGTGAAACCTAAAAATTCAAACTGTTACTGGAAACGAATGCTTCAACCTAGAAGAATAAAAATTGGGCAGCCAAGTGGGATTAGTGAACTGATCATTACCACCAAGTATCATCAAGATTTGGTGAAAAAAGTTTTGCTGAGATTTCAGCAAACTAGTAGTTTTTTGGAAGCTTGGCCACCCCTTTCAAACGAAAGTGTTTTTCACCAGTCTCTGCATGGTGTACTTCAAGTGGAAACAAACCATTGAGATGGAACCTAGAACTACTTCATTTGGTAAAGTTTCAAGGAGCTAGCAAAAACCGTGTTTGATTTAGAGTTTCAAACACATCTATCTATATAGCAGAAAACAGAGTGAAACCTAAAAATTCAAAGTGTTACAGGAAACGAACGCTTGAACCTAGAAGAGTAAAAATTGGGCAGCCAAGTGGGCTTAGTGAACTGATCATTACCACCAAGTATCATCAAGTTTTGTGAAAAAAGTTTTGCTGAGATTTCAGCAAACTAGTAGTTTTTTGGAAGCTTGGCCACCTTTTTCAAACGAAAGTGTTTCTCGCCAGTCTCTGCATGGTGTACTTCAAGAGGAAACAAACCATAGAGATGGAACATAGAAC